>NW_005054530.1:303045-331199 GCF_000277835.1 Geospiza fortis
TAGGGAAAGGATAGCTCTGGATCTGGTGTTTATTTTGCCAGAAAGGGCATGGCCACACTGTCCCTCAGCATGGTGGCACCAGGTTAGAGCTGAGCCCTTCACCTGAAAAGGTCAGGATTGCTTTTTCCCACCTGAAATCCTGGTGAGGTTTGGGCCAGGGTACATCCCACACACTCATTCCAAGGGCACCTTTCCTCAGAGCTTTTCTCCTGCAGGAGCTGCTGCTCCCTGAGCTCCTGGGCTGGATTTGTCTCCCTGTGACCCCCCATTTCCACAGGCTTCCCGTAAGGCAGGGAACAGCAGGGACATCAATCCGGCTCCTCTTACGGGAAGGGAGGAAATGCATTTTAATTTGATTCCTGACCCATGGGCTCGCTCAGAGATCGTGTGTCAGCAAAGCCCAGGGCACAAAAGGGCCCTTGTCCCTCCTCACAGACAGGCCAGGCTCTGTGTGTCTGCAGAGACCCTTTCAAGGCCATTTTTCTCCTCCCAGCTAATCAGTCCCGTGCAGAAAGCAGCTCTGCACAAGCAGGGCTCAAGGCCAGCGAGCAGGACTGCGACTTGGCCACCGTCAGCCCAACACTAAACCCATTAAAGACCCCTCATCCTCATCAACAGCCAAGCCAGGCAGAGCCCCTGTGGTGGAGACTGTGCTCCTTTTGGCAAGGTTTGATTACAGGGTGCAGTGAGGTTTGCCCTACCAGAAGGAACTGAAGACCTCTGAAGTGGGGGCCAGTCACGAGGGTTGCTTGCTGAAATTCCACTTTCTAATCCTTTCTGCCTGGAATTTAGCAGGATGCATTTCTAGTGGTGCTCAGCTGAGTCACCCCTCGTGGCTGGTTAAACACAGAATGGAGCATCTTTCCTGTTCTGTGATGCAGGAGAGCAAATTTCTGTGTGAACCTGGTGGGAAGGGCAGTTTGGAACATTGAGCTGTGCTTCAGGAGCTCTGAGGTGGAGTCCCACATGTGGCCTCGGGTTTGTTGGTGACTTTAAAGCAGCTCAGTTCTTCCTCTGTGCTCCAGATACAAAATGAGGTGAAACAAAACTCACCTCATCCTCCTGACCGTAATTCCTCCATGCCAGGGTCGGCTCAGTTGTGTCACCAAAAACCATGAGGCCGTGGTGTCTGTGGCCAGCGATGTGCTGACCTCTTGAGCCACTGTCTCCGTGTCCTTACAGCCTCTTTGCTTTCCCCCCAGGGTGATGGAGAACCTCACAACTCCTCCAGCCTGGACCAGGGTCACCAACAGCTCCTTGGACCTGGGTGGCACAGATGACAACCCCTACAAGTGCGTGTTTGATGAGGACTTCAAATACGTCCTGCTGCCCGTCTCCTACGGCATCGTGTGCGTGGTGGGGCTCTTCCTCAACCTGCTGGCCCTCTACGCCTTCATCTTCAGGATCAAGACCTGGAACGCCTCCACCACCTACATGTTCAACCTGGCCATAAGCGACACGCTCTACGTGGTGTCCCTGCCCCTCCTGGTCTACTACTATGCCATGGGGGACAACTGGCCCTTCAGCGTGGGGCTGTGCAAGATCGTGCGCTTCCTCTTCTACACCAACCTCTACTGCAGCATCCTCTTCCTGCTCTGCATCAGCATCCATCGCTTCCTGGGCATCTGCTTCCCGCTGAAGTCGCTGCGGTGGGGCCATGTGCGCCACGCGCGCAAGGTCTCGGTGGCTGTGTGGCTGGTGACCGTGGTGTGCCAGTCCCCCGTGCTCTTCTTCGTCACCACCAGCACCAAGGGCGACACCATCACCTGCCACGACACGTCCAGCAAGGAGCTCTTCGGGCAGTTTGTCATTTACAGCTCGGTGATGCTGGTGCTGCTCTTCTGCATCCCTTTCCTCATCATCATCATCTGCTACTGCCTGATGGCCCGGCGGCTGCTCCAGCCCACCCGGGGCATTTCCCGCCTCTCCCGCTCCAAGAAGAAGTCGGTGAAGATGATCATCATCGTCCTGGTGGTCTTCATTGTTTGTTTTCTTCCTTTCCACGTCACTCGTACCTTGTACTACTCCTTCCGGAGCTGGGACCTGAGCTGCCAGACCCTCAACGCCATCAATTTGGCCTACAAGGTGACTCGTCCCCTGGCCAGCACCAACAGCTGCTTGGATCCCATTTTGTATTTCTTAGCAGGGCAACGATTTATGAAGTTTGCAGGCAACAAAGTGCCGTGGAAGCCTCAGAACGAGGTGGCTCTGGGCGTCGTGCCCAACAGTCACCTGGGAACCAGCAGCGACACGGACACGCTCTCCAAGGATCTGAAATCCTAGCTCTGCCCCACAGCAGGAGGGTTTATCCAGGCTGTGAAGGGAGGACAGGATGCTCTGGGGCCCGAGGCTTTGGGCATTTGGGGTGCCTGGGCTGGCACCCCCTCCAGTGTGATCTGTGTCAAACGCGCTGCTCTGCTTGTTTTGCTGTACTTTTTTTCAGGAAGGTGCAGCTGTGGTTGCACGCATGAACCCTGATCTCTGGCTCTGCATCCCAGGCTGCCCCTCTGATCAACGCTGAGGTGACCAAATCTGGGGAACAAATCGTGCCCTGAGTGCCCTGAGACATTTTCCCAAGCAAGAACGCCGCGTGCAGAAAGTCCCCCTAAAGAATTCCGTCTGCAGATTGCCTGGCACGGGGGAGCCAGGGTTCCTCTGTGCCTTGGCAAGGCAGGAAGGGCTTTGGGTGGACGAGGAGAGGCAGCTGCAGTTCTGCTGAGCAGCTTGATGCAAATGTCAAGGACAAGTATGACCCACAGCAGAAAAGGGTCTCTTCCACAGCTTTGCATCCCTGCAGAAATGCTCTCCCAGCTTCAAGCTGGCAGAGCAGGGATGGAATCCCCAGCTCCTGTCCAAGGACTGCCTTCCCATTAACCTGATGGACATTCCATCCCACTGGAGTGCCCTGGTAGCAGCCCACTGGAGTTTACTGGTACCATCGAGCAGGTCCCCTGTAGGTTTCTCCAGTGGGGCCAACATCTTCCAAAAAACCCATTAGTGCTTTCCAACAGCAGCAGCCACCCTTTAAAAGCTTTTCGGAACCTGCAGCTTCCAGCTGCTGGCTTTTAATAATCATCTCCAGCTCATTAAAATTTAAGGTGAGCTCTTCATGTCTTTTTTTTTTAACCCCCTTCCTGGTGACTCATGTTTCCAGCCCAGCAGCAAAGACCAGAGTTCATCCCCTTGGCTGAGCACTGCCACGTCCCCACTGCTGTCCCTCAGAGGTGACAAAATTTGCCAGCACTAAACCCCGAGTTGAGGAGCTGCAAGGGGTGCTGAGCTTCACCCCATTCTGCCTGGATTTGTAAAAAATGTCCACAGAACATTTCACCAGAAGGTGCTCTTGGTGTTTTTTCCTGCAGTTGTTGGGTTGAAGAGCCCAGAGCCCAGGTTCGTGGTTTCCCTGCCAGGAGGATGCTGATTCCTCCCCCCAAAAATGAAAATTGCTTGAGCTGCAGCACTGGACGAGTCACATTTTGTAAAAGCTCTATTTCAGGACTAGGCAAACACATTTGATGTTGGCTTAGACCAAGGCCTTAGTTTCTCCCATCCTTCCTTCTTGTGAAGTTTGGTGGAGACAAAGCCACACTGTGATATCACCAGGTGTGCTCAGTCACGGGTGACTGGGACCAGTCAGGGCTAACTGGGAGGTTCCTGTGGTCCCACCCCCAATGGGGAGCTCTTGTCCCAGCCAACAATGTCACAACCACAGGAGGCAAAGGCAAACAGGACATTTGTAGGGTGGTTCATGCCACCCTCGAGTGTGTTTGGGATAGGATTGGGTTAAGAGCGGACCTGCACCATGGCAGCAGCTTTATTCCTTTGTTCTTGTGGAGGGAGCTTGGCTTGATGGGGAGGGTCATGGCACAGTCACTGGGGCGAGACAAACAGCTGGGAGAAAAGAATTCAGCCAGGGCACTGTGCTGGTACAAACATCACTCCAGGCCAGGCCTTGCCCGGCCTCCCACACTTGCCAAAAAGCAGCGTGGACACGTTCCGTGCTCTGAATAATTCAACAAAAACATCCCGAAGTTTCCTCCTCTGGTCCTGCTTGGAAATCCCACCTCCCTCTGAGCTGGCCACCACCCTGGGCAGCACTGCCAGTGCCATCAGGGGTGTCCCTCATCCTGTGATCCTCATCCCAAGTGATCCCACTGGCCAATGCAGAGCAGTTGGAGAGGTACCAGCTGGAAATCTAGCTCTAGACTCTTTTTTTGTTTTTGTTTGTAAAAGCACTAACTTATACTAGAGAGAAAAAAAAAAAGGTGAGTTTTATGACAGTGACTGTACATTTTTATTTTTGTAACATGCAAACACCTCAGATTTCTGACAGTAAATGAGTTTATTTCTACTACAAGCACTTCTCTGCTGTCTCCTCTGGTATGTACAAAGATGGGTATTGTGGGTAGAAACTGGGTTGTTGAACACCATGGAAATGTTATAAGCTCCAGGCACAGCTGTCCACTCCTTCGTATATCTTGATCTCCATCTAATTCAATGAATTCAATCTCCACTCTTGATTCAAGATTTTCATGGGGCTGGTGCCACCATTCTGGAAAAATCCAGAGACAGCTCTGTGGTCATGGCAGGACAAAATCCCTTGGAGTGTGACAAATTCAATAGCCAACCTTTTTTGGTTGTGTCTCCATGGTCTTGGTAGATTCTCCTAGGCTGCTCTTGTTGAAGACTAGAATAAATTGTTAGATTAAGTTATTAATTAACAAATCTCAAAATAATTAGTCTCCTGTGCCATACAACTTATTTTGTTTTTCTGGTTCTCCCAGCCACTCAGAAGCCACCAAACCAAAATGTTGGAAACCTCTGGTTCTCAGAGGCTCCTCACCTTCTCCTGCAGACACCAGGAGAAGCCTAACTACAGTCTCCATGAAAAAAATACATTTGGTTTCAACTTAAATTGCAAACCAAATGAAAACTATCTTGGTCCCCAGCCTGGCTTTCACTGGGCCTTTCTCTCTTAGGACACACTCAGTTCCATGGATGTGTTAATTCCAAACTGTGACCAAGTCACCTTGCGGTCTGCTCAGGAATAATCTGGGCAGCTCCAAGAGGGACTTCCAAGGGATATGGATGATGTCTGCAAATGTAATTTTATGGAAACCCACTGCTCTGTGCATCCCTGGAAGTGTTCAAGGCCAGGCTGGACAGGGCTGGTGCGAGGTGTCCCTGCCCATGGCAGTGGGGTTAGAATGAGATGATCTTTAAGGTCCTTTCCAACCCTTCTGTGTTTCCATGGCTCTCTGGTTCTATGAATTCCTTCACTTTTCATCTTGAAGCTGTTTTCAAATCAGTTTACACTTGATGTCCCAGCAGTGTCTTTAAGGGGCAGCCACAGTCACTCATCACCCCTGTGGGACAGAAGCAGAGACAGAAAACTTTGCTTTGCTTACTCTTTTCAATAACTTTGAAGCCCTTACAGCTGCCAAAACACAAAGTCTCAAAAGCATAAAGCCAGAGAAATATCTGTGAGCCCCAGAACTGCTAAATCAGATATCCCAGGATGCAACCTCTGAAAAGCCCCTCTTGATTTTCAGCCCAGGTTTTGGGGTTTCTCTCTGGAAGTAATGCCCAGGAACCAAGGGCTCACACATGAATAGGTTTCACTTCTGGGATTTAGAGCATCCTTCCCAAGTCTTTACTGCAATGACTCTGCACAGCTCATACCAGCCCTGAGTCACCCAAACCCAAGAATGAGAATTAAGGAAGAGAAACAGCCACTGATGGGGAGCGCAGAGGTTGTGCAGAGGAACGAGCAGAAAAAAGCTGCCCAGCCATGCCAAGTGGTCACAAACCACTTTTCCTAAATATCCCTTAGCACAGGCAGCAGGAAGGGAAAGTTAAGAGCACTGATGGTTTCCTGCCAAGGAAACAAATCTGCCACATGGGCTGGAGGGATGCACACTTCTGCTGGACCTTCCCAGCATCCAAGTGGAGAGCTTTTCCTTCCTGATCATGCCTTCCTAGGAAGCAGGCCCTTAATGGGACAGTGGCAGGCAACGGGCCATGCTGTTACTGTAAACACTTGGTGCATCCACCTCTTTTTCCAAGTCCTGTCTCCATTTTTATTCTGCTTTTCTGCCTTGGGGGCTGGATTATCCAGAGGAACAAGTCTGTCTGCCCCTCCAAGTCATCCCTGGCCAGTTTGATTCAGGGACAAAGTTGCCACACTGTTGAGCTCCTAGGAATTTCATGGGAAATTGTGACATGAAGGAATTGTCACCCAACAGCTCAAAACTTGTTTTAGACACCAGAGAAACCTCCCCCGTGCCAGAGCCTGAGGTGGCTTTGGGAGAGTGATGTGTGAAGGAAGGTGAGAGGCCCAAAGGCCACCCAGCAGGCCAAAGCTCTGTTCAAACACGGGGGCAATTCCCAAATCCCACAACCCAATATTATTGCAGGAATTCCCCCAGTATGGCTGGGCCAAGGCAGCAGTTGCTCAGGGAGAAATCAAGCCAGTGGGTGTTTGAAATAACACATCAATCACCCAGCTTTGTGAGGAGTTTATTTGAAGACTTTCACAGCTTCAATACCAATATTTGCAGATTCTGACAAATCAACCTGAAAGTTTAAAATAACCCTTTTAAAAATGATTTCTGCTCAAATACCTGCAGTTTTAAGCCCTGGCTAAGCACCAACATTTTGGGGGGTGTTTTGGGGGAGCAGCTGGGTTGTGCACGTGTAGGCACACATGCATGTGTTGTACACAGATGCCCACAACCCCACTTTTCCATGCTTTGGGATTGGAGAAGGGTTTGAACCCTCAAGCCTTTTGTCTGATCTCCCAAGGGCAGAGGAAAGCATTCAGAAAAAAAAACCAGCCAAAAAATTCAGAAAAAAAATCAGCCAGAAAAATCCCAAAACCTAATTCCACAAATCCTCCCAGCCAGATGAAACCTTCCTGGCTGTGGCTCCTCACTCCTGAGATGAGCTGCAAGGTCTCAGCTCGGCGCTGGGGACTCCCACTTTTGCAGCACCCCCAAACCCCTGGGTGAGTTTTGCAGCCCCCTTTGATGCTGCTGGTGGGACAGCAGGAGATTGTCCCACCAGACCCTTCTCCTCTGCTTTTGCCACTCACTGTGGGAAGGCACTGTGTCAAAACCCCATTCCCAGCCCCCCTTAAATCCTGGGGGAGCCTCGAGATGCCCTCAAACCACTGAGCTCCCAACTTTGAACTTGGAAAGCAAGGGTGAGAGGTTTCTTGTGATCTCAGTCTCTGGGGGACCTTGGGAGATGGTGAGAGGCATATGGAGGATGCTGGGCCCAGCAGTGCAAAATCCATCCTGGGCTGATTTTTAATGGAGAAACAATTTATCTGAATAAACTGAACCTGCAGCAGCAGAGTCCTCTGCTGGTGCCAAGGGGATGTGCCAGCAGCAGGGTCCTTGTCCCCAGGCTGGCACTGTGGCACTCACAGCCACTCCAGGCAGGGTCCTGATTTTCATCCATGGCACTTTCCAGGGAATGAGGAAGTTTTCTGTTCATTCTGAAGTTTCCCTTGTGTGGTTTCTCCTCCTGTGATCTGTGGTTTTAATGACAGGGGAAGAGCCTGGTCACCATCAACTCATCATCCAGTCTCCCACCTGCTGTTCCAGCTCCATCCCTTCCCCTAAGGGAAGCTTTGATGCTCATTTAACATGCTGGCTTGGAAAAAAGTGGGTTGGAAACTGGCTGGACACCTTTAGGAAAGGATGGATGTGTATGGATGGAAGTGGAGGCCACTTGGCACCCACATTGGGAATGTCCTTGGCATATGGTGGGGCTTCCCCACCATCACTGCCTTTGGAAATGAGTTTATTTCAGATAAATCCCTGATCAGTCACTTATCTGGGCCCTGAAACTCCTTACAAACCTCCTCTGCTGAGAAGCAGGAGGATGGGATGTGGCTCCTGAGCCTCTCCAGGCGAGCAGCTCCACCATCCCCAGCCGGATGCGGTCCTTGCCCTGCTCCTGCTCCTGCTCCTGCTCCGTGCCTTGGTGGACTTTTGCAGCCTGGCAGCAGGACAAGGTGCCACGTGGGTGCCAGCACAGCCTGTTTGCAAACAGGGTGCGGGTTCAACACCCCTCATGACCTGTGGAACGAGTCCATCTGGTCCCAAAGGAGCCTTGGGATGGGACTGCAGAGCAGGCTGGGAGCTCCTGTGGGGTGTCCAGCTCTTTGGTGCCATCCTCTCGCTGCAGGAAGGGGAGGTGCTCAGGGAATCCACTCTTCTGGTCCTCCCTGGGTGCAGGAGTCGAGACAGCCCAGCTGGGAGTTGCTGAATGACCCAAATAATCCCTAAATATCTCCTGCAGCCCTGTGCCCAGCAAGATGCTGATACTCCAATGCCTCACCCTCCAGCATCCTCCCAGGCTGAGCTCACAGGGCTGGCGCCCAAAAATAACTCCCTGGGGGCAGTGGGTGGGTGGGCATCGCTGTCACTGCACCGTCACCAGCGTCAGCATTCCCAAGCCTGTGTTTCCAAGCCCATCTGCACTCCCATTCCAGCCACAAACCTCTTTGGCACATGGCATCCGAGGAACCCCGAGGAGAAGGAAGTCTCAAAAGCCCTGGAGCAGCTTCCCAGCTCGTGCCTCCCCATCTGCTCCTCCTCAGGCAAATGGGCCCCAGCAGGGTGGTCTGGGCTTGGAGACCCCTCTGTGCTCAGCTCCTGGTGTGGGGAGCAGCAGCAGTGCCAGGGGGGTGGAATCTTTGGGACGGTTTGGGCCTGGATTGAACAACGTGAGGATGCTGCCTCAAGCCAGGGCTGTGGGCAGTGGTGAGTGCCCCTGTCCCAGGATGCCAATTCCATGTGGTGATTAATACCCCACTGTCCTGACCCTCATCCAAACTTTATGAGGTCATTTCCTCGAAATCCATCATCCCTCCCCAGGCAATGCTTCCCAGATGTTGCAACCCATGCCTGCACTTCAGCATCTGGCTGCTGATGTGAGGCAGCACGAAGTCTGGAGCAAGAGCAGCACGTTCCAGCAATCCTGTGAAGCATCAAAATCCCCCTCATCACCAAAATATTTCCCATTTTTTGCCCCAATTATGGTAACTCTTGGAGCATCCCCAGAAGGCAGCTGGATTGAAATGTGCTGCAAATTTGGATTTGTGTCAGTTGCTCTTCCTCCTGGTTGCCCATAGATGGAGGAAGAGCACTGCCCCCCTCTGGGTTCCTCCTTCAGCCGCCTGCTTGCTGGGGGCACGTGGTGTTTTGGGGGTCTGTGGTGTTTTGGGGGTGTGGGGTGTTTTGGGGGTCTCCTCCCCTTTGCTTTGGCCCATCAGATGCTTGATTTGGGGGATTAAAGCCTGTCCTGGGAGAGATGTTGGCACAAGATCCCAATACGAGCCCACAAGACAGAGATGAGCCCACAAGACCCCAGTATGAGCCCACAAGACAGAGATGAGCCCTCCAGGACCCTCTTGAGTCACTCAAGATGCCCAGGTGGCCACATCCAGATGGGCATCCTCCCAAAAACCAGGAGCTGCTTTGGATGAGTCTGGGTCCAAACCGTGCCAGTGGCGGTGCAATGATTAATCTGGACATTCCCAGCCCAGGGCTATGGATCCAGCTGGTGACGTCCAAGGAGGGTGAATCATTCCACACAAAGACTTACCACCAAGGTGTTGCTCTGCTGATCAGAGGCTGATCTTTAGTTCAGGGTGGAGATATTTCAGGGGGGAATAGAGAAGATGGGGCTGGAAGTGTCCAAGGCCAGGCTGGGTGGAGCTTGGAGCAACCTGAGATAGTGGGAGGTGTCCTTTCCTGTGGCAGGGGGTGGAACTGGTTGATCTTTAAGGTCCCTTCCCACCCAAACAATTCTGTGATTTCTATAAATAACCCAACTCCCAGAAAAACATCATAATTTTGGGAGAGAGAATTATTCCTCTTCCTACTTTTCTGATACAAAGCACTTGACTTTTCATTTCAAAAAGACACTTTTTTAACCAAAACCAACCCATACAAAAAAACCTCCACTCATTTATTTTATCAAAATAGGCAAGGGTTAAAAGAAATCAACAGAAACTACTGCCTTTGACCTCCCTATGACCGGAATCATGTTTTCCTCCCAAATTTTGGTTCAGCCACCCAGTCACAAAGCGCCTCCTGCCCCAGCCTTGCCCAGGGCTGGCTCTGTGGGTTCTGTCCGGGTTCAAGTTAATGGGATTATTGTGAAACTGGTGGACGCACACTTGACGTCAACCCTGTGTGGGAGGAGGATCAGTCTGAAGACTGTAAGAAACCAAATTTCGTAGGAAAAAAAAGCAAGAGAAAGACTCAGTTCCCTCATTACCCTGCAGATAAAGCTCTCACAAAAGCAGGGAGGGACGAAAAAACTTTTTCCAGTAAGAGCAAATGTTTGCCATGCACGGTACCAAGTGACCCCAGGTAATCTCAGTTTTAATGACATGGTTTAGTACCGCTGAAAAGGGCCTCGTTTGTGTTTCTCAGGCTGTCACTCAGAGATGTCTCCACTGGGGAATTTCCTACAGATACCTGGAGATATCCTGGTAACAGCAGGTGATTCTTTTCAAAAGTGTCTTGTGAAACCTGTTAGATATATAAATATATATTTATGTATTTTGAGATGTGTTGTGCATTTTTTTCATGCCTATTTGCATAAGTCCCAGTGCCCCATTGCTGGCAGAGGTCACTGGGAAAGGGACGGGGGAAGGAATTAGCAATGTGATACCTGCTCTGAATCACACCCTGCTTTTGTGGCTGCAGGATTCTGTGAGAAGGAGGTGGGGTAAGTTAGATAATCTCCAGAAAATTTCCCTGCTTTGGAAACTTCCCTGCTTTTATAACCTCCTCACGTCACTGCCTCCTCCAGATGGGTGCTGGAGGGAGAGTCTTGGTGGCTGGAACCCCCCTGTTCCATCCAGGTGATTTTGGATCTTGGTCTTGGGTCTTGGACAGGTCTTTTACAACCATTGATCAGTGTTTGAGGTCTCCACTGCCCCTTGGGGCCTGTCACAGCTCCAGCCCATCTCCCTGTGGAACAGCAGGGCAGGGACAGCTCGCAGGAGATGCTGCCACCTCCTCAGCACTGTGCAATTCAGCACAATTAATTTTATCCACCACCACCACGAAGCTCTGCAGATCTGCACTGTGGGCTCTGCTTCCTGTTAACTCTTTTTGCAGCTCTCAGTGAGTTGTTCCTCAAAATCTTCCACACACTCAAGTGGATTTCACATTCAACTTTTCACATTCCACTTGTGTCCATCACCTCTCCCATGCCTCCCATTTGGACATGCCATGGATCTTCTGCAGGTGATTTTCTTTTCTTTCCCCTGGTGGCATTTCTCAGCCTTCTGTTTGGACCTGGCTGCCCTGGGCCTTTTTGAATCAGTGCTTTGCACTTGCATCCTCAGCCCACTTCCACTCCCTCTGCAAACATTTCATCCTGTTCAGCTGCTTAATTCTCTGGAGCTTCCTCATTTCTCTGTCATTTCCCTTTTTGCAGTCAAACACTGCAGCACCAGGAATTTTTTCCCACTCAAAATACTTGGCAGAAATACTGAACCTTCTCTGGTAAATCCAAACAACTTTCTAACCATGGCCAGGCAGGGGTTTAGCTGAGCCAAATCAAACCCATCAAAATAACACCCAAAGATGGTCAACCCTATGGGTTGGCCATGAATTTGTCCTCTCCGAGGATGGAACACTAATTCATGGCTTAATTAGGAGGGATTCCAGGATCTGAGAGCTTTAAAGACTTTACAGGCTTTACAGGCTGTGGGCTTTTACAAAGAAAAGTCCAGAGCATCTTGCAGCAGAAGCATCACTTGGATGGTCACAATGAAAGAGAGAAAAGTAAAATCTCTTAAATATTGCTGTCGAAAATTATTTTTTCTCATATTTCATAGTCTAGGTCAGGGTCCAGGATCTCATCCCCATCAGCATCTTCCCAGGGCAAGGCTGGCTGAACTGGGTGTGCTGCGGAACCGTCCCTGACACACACAGAGTGTTCTGGGACAGCCAGAGCTAGTGGGAACCAAAGGGTGCTTCAGCAGGAACATGGTGCTGTGGACACTCCTGCTCTGGGCCTTGGGGTTTGGCAGTGTGATCACCTCCAGGTGCCCCTTGACCACTGTCCTCCAGGGACAGCCTCTCTGACCTCTGCTCTGGCCAGTAGACTCGGGGCTGGCAGCGACTCTCCAGACATGTAGCCTCTGTCTGATGAGCCTAAAAGGAATATTTGTTCTGGCCATGGGCCAGGACACTTTAACTTCCCAGCCTGAGCCCTGGAGAGTCGCTGGTCAGTGTTGTGGCACAGCAAATTCCTCGTCCTGGCTCTGCCTGTCACAGCTTGGCCACCCCGAGCTTGGTGGCAGCACCCTGAGCTTGTGCATGGATCCTCCAGAAGAAGAGGAAAAGCTAAGAAAAAGCATCTTTAACTTCTAACAGTGCAAAACTTGCAAATTTACTTGGCTGGATGGTGTCTCTACACCCCTAAAACAAGACACAGCCTTTTTTCTTGCCCAGGAAAGCTCAAAATCTGTGAATTCACACAAGGGTGTGAAAGTGCTGTCTCATGCAAAGTGCCTCTTTGTGTTGCTGAAATGTTATGGGCACAGCAGATGCCCATGGTATGCAGCCAGATCTTTTTTCCAAGTGCGCAACTCCTTGCTTGGCTGAGCACATGTGAAGAGATAAAAATCCCCTGTGAATATCCTGGGGGTTCTTAGAGATGAACCCCTTTCCTAGCCTTTCCATCTTTGTGGAGAACAGGGATGGGGACATCTCCTTTGTCCCCTAAACGCCATTCCCCAACACCAGCTCGCTTCCTTGCTGCTGTTCTGTGTGGCCTGAGGGCTTGAACATAATCCAGAGAGCAAAAATGGAAATTCCCCAGAGCCCAGAGGGAAGGAGGATGGAGAGGGAGCAGTTCCTGCTCTTGTGGCAGCGGTGAGGCAGCTCCGTGTCCGTGGTTATGGACCAGGCTGTGCCAGCTGGGGAGCCACAGGGACAGCTGGGACACAAAGTCCAGGGCAAGCTGACCTGGGGGTCACCTCCTACCAGGCGTTGCTCCTCACCACGGAGCCAGGGGTGGGAAGGGCCTGAAGTGATGAGCTTGTGCTCAGAGAGAGCAGATGAAACCCTGGGTCCTACACCCAGGATCCCTGGAAGTGTTCAAGGCCAGGCTGGACAGGGCTTGGGGGCCTAGTGGGAGGTGTCCTTGCCCATGGTCTGGGGTTGGAACAAGATGGGTTGGAACAAGATGGTCTTTTAAAGTTCCTTCCAACTCAAATAATTCCATGATTCTCTGAAACACGCCTCAGTGTGCTCATGAGCGCCTGCTGTCTTAGAGAAGCCACCATCAGCCCATCCAAAATCAAATCCAACCAGCCCTGAGAACACAAGAGTAACACATCTTCTGCTATTGCATTCTCTCTATTTATCTTCTTATCACAGGGTTTTCCCAGGATTTTCTAGCATCCCTTGTCCTCACAGGGGTCAGAAAGCTGAAACTTCAGGAGCTGTCACTTCCCAGTCTCCAAACTGAGACCAGCAGCTCCTCTGCACCCAGTGGATGGATACCCATCATTAGAGACAGTCCTGAAGCACCAACTCTTCTTTCCAAGCCCCTTGGGATTTTTGATCTCTATTTCATCACCCCTTTTGCACTTCCCTGGCATTGTGTCCCAAGCGCAAACACAGGGGACAAAGGAGATGACAAATTGCCACTGGCTGTGGTGAGAAGTATCAGCAGCACACATTAATTCCTGGTTAAAACAATCCATTAAAACTAGCAGGGAAGAAGATGTGGTGTCCTAGGAAACATCACGAAGAGGAGCTAAGTTCACTGTCCAGGCTCTGGCCAAATTCTGGTGCTGTTTGTTTGCCCCTGTTATTATTTCCCCTCCAGCCTCTCTTCCCCTCCACATTTTCCCCTCTCTTTCATCCAAGTCTAGGGCCAGGAGAGCTCTGCAGAAGGAACCCTCACGGGGAGTGTGAAAGAACAAATATTTGGCTTTTTGTGCTGTTTGTGTGCAGTATTTCTGGGCCACTGGTATTTCCCTGGTGCTCCCACTGTGGCTGCTCGTGGGAGGTCACTGTAATTCAGAGGTAGGCAGCAAACAGCTCTGCATAATCCCAAGCCTTGTCCCCAAATATTCAGAAACTGCTGGTTTGTGGCATTAAGGGCTTGCATTGTCCTTTGAAAATGAGCTTTTCTGTTGGGTGAAGGGATAAAAGAAGCAAGATCCTTTCCAGAGCATAAAGGAGAGGGAATCAGGCAAATCCTCAGGGATGCTTAGACCTGCTCAGTGCACACCAACCTGTATGGAAAGAACAGTGTGGAAATCAAAGATGATGGATTGGGAGGGAGGTGAGAAAAATTTGCAGCACATTATAGAATTATAGAATCATTAAGGCTGGAAAAGACCTTGAAGATCATCATCATCATTAATGCTGGGCCAAGCAGAAGGACCTGGAGTGTCTGACCTCCACCCAAGGCCAGGGGAAGGGGAACACCCAAAGCCAGGGTGATTTCCCAGGGGAAATAACCCTAAGCATGGTATTGCATCCAGCCACGATGCCACAGAGAGCTGGAGAAGCAGCCAGAGCCTGGATCAAGGTGCTGGGGGATGCTCAGTTATACTTATTTACAGCTGGGATTTGTAACCCCAGGAATGCAAAGGGCAGCAGAGCAAAGGAATCCAATTGGAACATCCACGATTTTGGACTGAGTCCCACAGGGGCAGGGTTTGTCCATGCCCCCAGGGCTGGCAGAGAGTGTCCCTCTCCTATCTCTGGTGCAGTCCAGGGTGGCTTGGCCCTGGATGCTGAAACCATTCTGTGCTCTGCAGCTCAGCCAATGGCTGTTCTTATCTCAGCCCTGCTCCCTGCGTCTGTACCAGCCCTTATCTCCCCCCAAACACTCTCCTTGTGCTTATAAACTGGGAGCACTTTGAAACTGGGAGAACATCCCTCCCCTGCCAGCTGGGTTTGCAGGCTGGGTGAGCATGGAGGGGTGGTTTGGGACAGTAAATACACGGTTGTACCTATTTCCCCCCTGGTTTTTTCACCATTTCTCTCTACATTTTCCATCCTCAAGCCAGGAGGCTGGATGCACTGGGAGGAATGTTAGGAGTGTGCTGGAAGGCCTTGCTGGAAGAGAGGGTACCTCCAGCCCCCTCTGCACAGCTTGGGAGGGACACAGTGACCCTGTCCCCTTATCCACAGTGGGTGAAAGGTTCAGGATGCCCCCAAGGGCACTGAACCAAGCAGCCCTGGAGTACAAGCTCAGGCTGGAGCCAGAATGGGGTTGTTTGGGCTAAGGGAGGAGCTGCTGAAGGCCCTCAGAAAGCTGATTTTGCTGCAGGACAAGGGTGTGGAGCGGAGGCAGAGGGATATCACATCTCCTCTGAGCAGCTCCCAGGATAATATTGAGCTCCAGCCCTCTGGAGAATCTTTCCCTGCCCTGCTCCCTTCTTCACTCCACATTTGTGGACAGTGAACTGTGGGATGATTTATGGAATAGGAAGAAGAAAACAGGACAGAAAATTAGATACAAGAGGTTGGGGGTTTTTTACAATGAGAGTGGTAAAACACTGGCACAGGATTCCCAGAGAGGTGGTGGATGTCCCATCCCTGGAAACACTCAAGGTCAGGTTGGATGGGGCTTTGACCAACCTGATCTGGGTTTGGACTTTGGTTCCTTCCAACCCAAAATGTTCTGTGATTTTATGAAAGTAGGTGGCTCTTTGTGCCACAAATCCTTCTCCAACCTCACAGTTTCTCACCAGCCCAACATTTCCCTTGCTTTTCCCCCAAACCAGATGTGACTGTGGCTCTTTGTGCGCAGCAGTGTGAGAGGTGCAGGTGCTTCCCAGTGCTTCTCATCTCCAGAGGAGCTTGTGCTGCCTTGCCAAACCAGTTGGAAAGGGGTCCCTCTCCAAGGAGAGCGGATCAAGCAGCCACCATGCCCAGATGTTTCTCCTGGACCAGCTTTCTCCCTCATTTCATCCCTGCCCGTGCTGTGAACATCTGGACTTGGGCACCTGCTCCAGAGGGCACAAGTTCATCCACTGCAGCCAGAGCTTTTGTCTCTGATCTAATGTGGTGCTCATCCTTCCGAGGAACATCTGGAGGATGTCTGGGATTTCATGGGGAGGGAGCAGGAGCAGGAGGAGGAGGATGAGCTCTCTGTGTCCTTGCAGAGCCACTGCATGAGTCAAGGCAGGGGACTGCACTGCTGCTGTGCCCTGTGGTGTGGGGGAGAAAGCTTCCCAAAAAGCCTTGGAAAGGGCTGCAATCAGCAGCCCCTCCATCATGCAGAAGTGTGGGTCAGACACCCCCTCATCACCCCCATCCGTGGCTTCTGGTCACCTCCCAGGCACGGGAGAAACTCCCCCCTTCCCACAGAGTTTATTTCCTAGGGGTGTCCTCTCCTTCCTTCCCTTCCAGAGCCTCTGAGGCTGGCAGGGACCTCTGGAGACCATTTAGCCCAGTGCTCAAGTGGGGAGACTGGGAGTGGGCTGCTCAAGGCCGTGTCAAGATGCATTTTGAGCATCTCCACAACCTCAGCTGACCACCCTCACAGCTCCAAAATCATTTTCTTTTGTCTAAACAGGATTTTTCACGTTCATCACCTGGATACCACTCCAAGGACTCTGGCTCCATTTTCTTATTACCATCTTATCCATTGCCTTTGGATTTTTGCCTTGCAAACAGCTGGAGGAGACAGTCCCCCTCCTTAGCCCATCAGAGAAAGGATCTGCCTGAGCCAGAACCTTGGGGAGGTCTCAGCCTCCCTGCCCTCCAGCTGTGACCCCTGAGAGGGCTCTGGGCAGGCTGTGAGGGATGAAAGGGGTCTGGCTCCCCTTTGTCCTTGTATGGGAATTTGCATGGAAGCAAACGTGTAAGAAGCTGGCCAAAAGGAAATACTCAGCGTGACATGTCAAAGCAGATTTTAATAAATGTTTACAAACCTCCCAGCAGCCAGGAGGGGGAACAAAGAGGGAAATAACTATAGGAAAGGACAGGTTTACTATTTAAAACTTCTTTGATTCATTCTTACCCAAAAGGACAATCAACTCTTACTCATTTTCCTCAAAAATACTCTGGGAGTCTGCAGGACAGGGCTGCATCATCCCATGCAGGAGCAGGCGAGCTTTGTGTGGGGTGTGGGAGAGGGACCCTCCCAAATCCAGGATCTGTGTCACTGTGGGAGCCGGGTGGCCCTCAGGGACAAGGTTTGTCTCTGCATGGATGGTTCTGCTGACTCTGTGCAGGCTGAGGAGCAGAGTTCTGGGAAGGGGAGAAGCTTTTCACCTGCCCCAGGTGAATTTAGTGAGAGGACCCATCCATGTGTTCTCCAGGAGCGCGTGGGTTGGAGCAGGGAGCAATTCCCAAGGCTCTGCTGAGGCCTCTGCTTTGTGCTTGCCTTGGCACGGGGCCACGGCGTGAGTCACAAGCCACTTGCTTTTTGTTTAATGTCCCCATTCCGGCTCTGCAGACTCGCTCGGAGGGAAGTTAATTCATAAACCCTACCAATATTAACTGCCCCAGGAGGAGGAGGAGGAGGAGGAAGAGAAGGAGAAGGAGAAGCCAGGCTGTTTGCCTTCACCACCACACCAGTGACGCGTTTAATGTCGCCTGCTGGTGTGGCTGCGTTTTCTTCACTGGTCTTAGCGTGATGATGTGACAATCTAGGACAATGTGACAATCACAGCAAATATGTGACAGTCCTAGGACGATGTGACAATCACAGCACCTCTGTGACAGTCCTAGGTCCTACACAACAGTCCTAGAAGCAATATGGACATGGTTGTTGTCTCGCCTGGGTGGGTGCAGGCTCTGTGCAGGCCCCGGTGCAGGCCCTGGTTCAGGCCCTGGTGCAGGCCCCGGTGCAGGCCCTGCACACCAGCAAAGAATTCCCGGGAGCATGAAGGAGGAGGAGCACAACCCCTGGACATGGAAGATGCCCAGAGGAGTCAGCACACAGGTCCCCATCTCCTGGGGATGTCTCTGGCACCTGGGAGCTCCCCTATGTTCGTGCCTGGCAAGTGACGAGCACAGAGAGGAGGGAGGAGCAGGGCTGCTGGGACATGGAGAGAGGGAGAAGAGCCAGTGGAGGAACACATCCGGGAGCTGGCAGAGTGGGAGCCAAGCCCTTGAGCTGCGCTGGTTGTTTGCAGACTGAAAGCCCTGTGCGCACACAAACAGGGAGTTCTCTCTTTGGAGGTTCCCAGTCTGGGAATGGCCATACCAGGCCATTGCTGTGTTGGCTCATGGGCCACATGGTGCCTCTAAAATCCCAGAAATTGGGACATTTGGACACTCATCCAGCAGGAGATGGGATGCAGCTCAGCCCAGGCTCTGGAACCCAGCAGAGAGGCACATCCAGGTGTGCCAGGGCAAGAGGAGACCTCAAGATGGGTCATGCTCAGAGGTCCAGCTTAGCCAAGGGTGGTTTGCACCTGTTCTCTTCCTGGGGTGGGGGAAAACCAGCCTTTTCTCCCGTGGCTGGGTTAAAAACCAGATGTCCAAGTGCCTGGAAAACAGAGATTTAATTATTTGCTTAATTACAGCCGCCTGGTCTCAGCCCATCTTGGCCTCTGGATGACAAGGGTGGGAATAATATTCAGAGCCACATGTCAGGGACAGAGCCCAGCACAGCACATTCCAGAGAACATCCCAGGGCTCCTTCTCCAGCCACACTGCTGAGATGAGCCTGTTTGGACCAAGGACACCCAAGCCCAGCAGTTGATCCTGAGAGGAACACAGCACCTTCACCTCCCCCTCCAAGAGGGATTCAGAGCAGGGCACAGTCACGTCTCTGCACAGGAGATTCCCTTGAACCTTCCTGGAAACCCAACCATTTTCTTGTCCACCATTCCCGTTATTTTTCTGGTTTTATTTTAATCTCTTGTCTGTTATTGTTCGGTTTTCCTTTGAGCAAATTTATCTGAGCATCCAAGAATAGAAGACACATCAGATAATACTGGGAAGGAAGTGAGAGTGCCTAGAATTACTGGATATATTAAATCAAACCCATTTCATCATTTTCTCTGTTTATGCCAGATTTGTCTGGGTGTTTATCCCTTAAGTTGGGGGAGTCACCATTCTGCTGAGATCAGGACTCTTGGTTTGATGTGCATGGAGAGAGAGTGATCCAGGCACTGGCAGCTCCTGGCCCGAATAAAGGGATTTAAAAATAATAACTTGGAAGAGGAAAGAATAGACTAGAACCTTGTTTGCAGGAAAATGACTTAAAAAACAAATTCAAGAGGCTGAAATACTGTGAAAGGTGCTGTGAGTGAGGTCACCCGCTGCTCCTGAGCCTGCCAGCACACGCAGGCTCCAGGGCAACGAGCTGATCTTGTTTCCCATCAGATTCCCCTCCTCCCTCCCTCCCTCCCTCCCTCCCTCCCTCCCTCCCGCTCTCCCTGCCGAGGTGCAGAACTCAGCCCCTGCCTTGGTTTTGCAACACATCCCCGACGGGATGGACCTGCTTGAACATTTTTGGCTGGGGCAGGTCTCAGGTGTCCCAGATGGCACAGGATGGGCGGGTTGAAAGGAGAAGAGCCCTGCCTGCTGCTCCTGCACAGGAGGTTTTGCCCGTGGCAAATGTGGGATACAACCTCCCGGCGCTCTGGTTGAGGGTTTTATAGCTGTGACCCGGAAGCTGAAAGCTGAGCGTTCATTCTTTCGTGCAACTGGAGAAACTGAGGCACGGATTGAGGTCATCACAGGATCTCCCCAGTCCACCCTGTCACTCCCAGCAGTGACAGGCACAGACCTCCTTGCTCAGGATGGTCTTACAACATCCCAAAGCTACACCTGACATATCAACATCTCCTGAGAACCCATGAGCATCTCTGGGCCACGCTCCTGTGCTGGACAGGCACCCAAATCCCACCCACTGAAACCCCCAAGCACGTGCAAGCCACCACATCAAAAGAGAAGGTTCAGCAGTCGTGCCTGGTTCTGCCCAAATGCAGACAATTGATGGCCAGGACCCCCCAGAATTGTATTTTCAGTGTTATGGTTTCCCCCCGGTGTTTGGATGAAGTGTCTGGGCACTGGCTCTGCTCTGAGCTTTGTTTAGGAGGTGCTGCCAAGGTAATGCTGCTCCCAGCACTGCTGCACGAGCACCACGTCCCTGCAAAAACCCAGCCCATCCTGGGAAGCTGTTCCTGTCCCCCTCCTTGTCCTGGGCACTGAGCTGGCCCCAGACCCCTGATTCCTGCTCCTAATGTTGCCCATAGCACCAAGGAAACCCCACAGCAAGGCCTGAGTGGATTTGCTGGAGCTTTGAGCCCTTCTCTTCTTGCACAGCAGCAGATCCAAGGGATTTTCTGGTAGATTAGGTGGGGGAAGAAATGGAAATAATTCTTTTTTGGGAATGGAGGACATGGAACCATCCCCTGTAGGGCTGCTCCTGGTAAAACCTCCAACAAGTGGTGGTTCAGTCATCTCCCAGCAAGCAGAGCAGAAAACCCTCTTATACCTGAATCAAGGGGTGTTATTACCTGGGATATCTCCAAAATCTTCCTATAAAATATTCCCATCACATTTGGTTTAGCTGAATGCAAACCTCAAGCACTGGTGGAGGTTTTTTTTTGCCCACCTATGAATGACGGAAGAGAAGACTGACTCAATTCCTCCTTGTCTTTGTAATTCTGCTCTTCCACAGAAAAAGGAAAAAAAAAAAAGTCTTTTCCTTCTTATAAGAAAGAGACCAATTCTTGGAATTAAAAAATAAATCACTTGGGACATGCCTTCCCCTTTCATCATCTTCAAGGGCACAGCGTGATCTTCTGAGAAGCAGAATCGAAAGGGAGAAGTAAAGACATCTGAGTAGCCCCCACAGAAAACATCATCAGTGATGCCAGACATGAAACTGAAGGTTTTTTCCTCCCCAAAATAAATGTCCAGTTTGGTTTCCTCTGCAGTGGAAGGAACAGGGAAGTGTGGTTTAAATATTTGCTGTGATGGCTGGGTGTGATGGACCCACCTGCAGAAAAGGGAGAACCAGCCCAAGACTTGAGCAGATCCCTGCGTTCTCCAGGGAAGCAAATGGTCCATGCTCTGAGTTTGAATTTCTGGAAGTCTTTGCTCCCTCTGGGAGATGCCTCATGCCTTGAAGCTGCCTTGAGATGCCTCATGCCTTGAGTTATTTTGGGTTCTCAGGAATCCCCAAGGCCCCATCCCTACAGCCCTTGGCAAGGGCATGGGCAAACTGAGTCAACAGCACAGCGTTTAATAATATTAATGAGGAAATAACTTCAACTGACCAGAAAAATCACTTAAGAAAATACATAAAATTCCCATTATGGAAATGCACAGACTCATTGCACAGGCTAAAAATTGCACATAGAGGTGAAAACCTAAGGGTTTTCAAGATGGAGGGCAAGGAGCCACAGGAGAGATTGTGGCCAACCTGGAGGCATTTGATTTCCACTCAGCCATGAAAAGTTTGGATACATCCCCATCATAGACCCTAGTTCTGTCCTCGAAGAGAGAAATCTGACCACAAATTGTGAAGGTTCAAATTGTGGAGGTCCAAACTGTGAAGGTCCAAATTGTGAAGGGATCCTCATGGCACTGGAGGGTGACCAGTTTCTCCACCTCAGAAGTCCAGCAGTGAGAGGACTCGTCTGACTTCACCCCTGCTCTGGATGTGGTGAATTCTGGTTGCAGCAAGAAGGTGCAGGGCTCCATCAGAGTAGACCTCAGGAGATGAGACTTTCTGCACCAAACACTTTCTCTGCCAAAAATCCAGGGTCTCAAAAGGTGCTGGGATAGCAGATGGCCATGCAGGAGTTTGGGGTGACCATATCCTCTGAGCTGGTTTAAAAAGAGAAAGTTGTCATCAAATATGACCTCCTCACGAACAAGCTCAACCAGATCCACCACCCTGGCAGGCTGGAGTTGTCAGGACATGAGAAATGAACTCCATTTCCGTTATAAACAGCTTTTAGATGTAATGAAATTCTTCATGCAAGACATCTCCGGTCTGGTGAGACACGGCGGAGCCCGAGGCAGAAGGGACCCTGCCTGACCTGTGCCTGTCTGTGCTGGGGAACAACCTGAGAGCTCTGAGGAACCCCTCCATGGGGACAGCCAGTGTCTGGTGGTGGGGACATCCCAGTCCTGAGGCCCTCACAAAGCTTCAGCTTTTGAAAAATGCTGCTTTTTGCCTCCAGGAGGTTTTGCAGCTGTTGAAAGACCATGGTCCCAGCTCCAAAGTGCCTCCCTGGCCTTGGCCACAGAGACTCCTGTCCACATCCAGCCATTCTGGGGTCTGCTGGCAGCTGGCAGCCTGGATAGCAGTGGGAAGGTGCAATTACCCCTGGGAGCAGCAGTGGCAAAGGTCACCTGCGCTCAGGAGCTAATGCAGTTACTGGCAGCATCCAGCCGGAGGAACAGAAACCAGGGAAACTCAAACCCAGCCACCGTGCCAGCCCTTTTTGCCAAGGATTAATTTACTCAGTCAGGCTCCAAGAGGAACCCAGGCTAGTCCCTTTCCCCACTTATTTTTCACAGTGATCCTTTGGTATGAATAAAAAGAGGTATAAAAACAGCGCTTTGCTCGAAATCTCATTTTTAGACCCAGCTACTGCCTCCAAATTTGCCTCTCCTATCATTGATCAGCC
Source organism: Geospiza fortis (assembly GCF_000277835.1). Classification (NCBI taxonomy): domain Eukaryota; kingdom Metazoa; phylum Chordata; class Aves; order Passeriformes; family Thraupidae; genus Geospiza; species Geospiza fortis. The sequence continues at coordinate 325,661 of NW_005054530.1, forward strand.
CCCAGAATGTCATTTTTGGGGATTTCCCATTAATTCCAGGTGCTCTAGGGCTGGGGTTGTGGCTCAGTGGAGGTGTTTGGAGCTGGCAGGCAGCCAGGAGCTACTATTACATTTTCTGTTTTTTAACACTCCCACCACTATTTACAGTGTCCCCACAGCAGGACAGCCGGCTGTTCACCTTGGGGACCTGCAAGGACACTGCCATGCTGGCAGGGAGGAGGACCTCAGCCTTCCCAAAGCCAGGGGCAGCACTGGAGCTGGGATTGATGCCCTCACTGTCAGTTCATGGGGGGAACGAGTTTATCCATCCTCAGCTGCATTCCCCGGATGCTTGCGGGAAGTCCTGGGCTCCCCATGCACGGATGTTGGGCTTGTTTGCACAAGGTGCGTGTTTTCTGGGGAAAAGCACATTTCCCCCCCATTTTCCTCTCCCCGTGGAGGCTGAGGGAGCGGGGAATTTCACAAGGGCACCGAGCCACCGCCAGCCCAACCCCACAAGCCCGGGCAGCACCGGGATGTGAGGGATGGCTCCAGCCTGGCTGTGGTTGCAAATATTCATGTCAGATCCTGCCAGAGCCCATCTCTCCCGTGGCCACGCTGCCTGGCTTGGCCGTGGGCTCATGCCAGGATCAATGAAAACCTGTGTTGTCCACTACAGCAGGATCCAGCTGCCTCCATCCATTCTGTACAACCCAAACCCTCTCAGAGCATATTTGGGTGCCTGCTTAGTGAGGTGACACTGGGGAGCCCCCCATATGGAGTTCCATCATTTGGGTAATGCCTTCAGCACCTCCTTCCCTTCTACATCCACCGAGACCCATCACAAGCCCCCCAAAAGAAAGCAGGGAATAATTCTGGGGGACTCCCAGGCAAAGGAAGGGTCAAGTCCATCATCCAGCGGAATCTCAGCATCCCAGTGCTATTTATGCACCTGCCATTCCATACCCAGCCCGTGCCCCCGGGGTTCTTTGCCTTATTGCTCTTTAATTGCCCTGCTCAGGAAGCGCGGAGCTTTGACCGCCTGGTTAATGAGTACGGGAGGCATCGACCCCTTCGGCTGCAGGGAGACCCTGTCCCCGACACCCAGGGCCAGGACAACCCAGCTGTTCCCTATGCGTGGGCATCCCAGGCTGTAAATCCCACTTTCGGGGCCGTTGGAATTCCCCCGATACAGATGCCCGTCCAAGATCCCAAGCCAGATGTTTGCCTGGGAGGCCCCCGTGCTGGCCCAGCTGTTTCTGCCCCTTGCCTCTCCCCAGCCCAGCTGTGACCCCTCCCCAGCGGGCTCCGGGCGCTCCCAGTGCCGCGAACGGTGGGAACGGGATCCATCGAACCGGGCCGGGATGGGAACCGGGCAGGCTGGGACCCTAAAGGGTCAGAGCCAACCGCGCAGGATGGGATCTTGGTGAACCGGGGCAGGACGGGCGGGATGGGGCTGGAAAGGGCAGGATGGAACCCTGAGGGGTCAGAGTGAAGCCGCTGCCTCCCGGCGCATCCCGCTCTGGTAAGTGCCGCGAACCGGGAGTACGGGACCAGCAGAACCGGGAAAGGATGGAATTCAAGTGGGTGAAGCGGGCAGGATAGGACGGGATGGGACTGGACCGGACAGGATGGGACCCAACAGGGTTAGACCCAACTGGGTAAAATGGGACTGGACCGGACCGGGCAGGAAGGGACCCGACAGTGTCGGACCCACCCAGGCAGGATGGGACCTTTTAGGGTGAGAAGGAATCCGCTCCTTCCCGGCACATCCCGCTGCCGGTAAGTGCCGCCAGTGGGGAGGGGGGTACGGGACGAGCCGAACCGGGAAAGGACTGGATCCTGGGCAGGATGAGGCAGAACAGGAGAGAATGGGGGCAGATCCAGAGAACAGCCGTGCTTCAGCTGGGGTTTGGGGTAATTCCAGAGCCACTCCAAATGGAAGCTTTGCTTTTGAGGTGGTTTGGCAGCTCTAACCATGGAGCAGGGCTCAAAATCCCACTGTGATCCTCCTGGCAGGGCTGGTGCAGAGTGGATTCTCCCCTGTCCCTCTGCTCCCATGGTCTGCGGTGCTTGCATCCCTCAGGCATCCACAGGGATTAGCCCCGTGCCAGAAGTTGTATTGCACATAAATCGAGCTTAAGTCTGCTCGAGGGACCTGGTTTTCCTTGGCACTTCTGCTGTGGGTGCAGGTAGCCTGGCATCTACCTTTTATATATATTTATATCTATTTGTGCATGTATACATCCAGAGGTATAAATATATTCCTATATATGAGCGTGTCTGCATAGACATGTGTGTACAGATGTATAAATATATTTCTGTATATATGGCTGGAGATATGTATCAACTTGAGTGTGACTCCATGTGCTCAGGGACATATATTTGTGTGTAGGAGTGTAGAAATTTCTGTATATGTGTGTGTGTGTGAGTGGAGAGATATATATTTATATTATTTCTATTTCTATTTCTATTTCTATTTCTATTTCTATTTCTATTATTTCTTTATAAATATGTAATGTGTGCATGTGGAGAGCCATAGATAGGGTTGGATGCAGTGAGATACATATGTAGAGAGATGTGTAGAGGTATATTTATGTATAGAGATATATGTTTATGTTTGTATTTATATTTATATTTACATGCATAGAGATATAGGCTAGCTGAGACTGGGAAAGCTCATTGCACCTTCCCTGTCCCCATCATTCCCTTTCCAGCAGGGAATTGCAGCCCAGGTTGCCCAGAGCCTCCTTGAAGTGATGATTTATGATGGGGAACCAAATTGTGGGAAGATGAATGTGCTCACCCAAGGACAGAGTGGCTCTGCCACCCCCTATGCACAACAATCCATGTTTAGTACCCCAAAATTCCCAATTTTGTCCCAATTTTTCCACATTGTTGCACCCTGAGGCTTCACTAAATGAAGATTCCCCTTTAAACATTCAAGCCTGGCTCCCCACTGGGCAGATGGGCACCTGAGGATATTTTGGCACCAGCCAGGAGATGTTTGCGGATAAGGATGTGGTGGCTTTGGCAAAGTGGCATGCAGGATGGAGCATCTCCCTTTTCACGCTCTTTGAAATTTGCTGAGCTGGAGCTTTCACTTCCACCCAGCCCAGACTTCCAGCCCTGCCAGCCAGCCACAAAGACCAGGGTGGGAAAGATAAACCACGGAGGAAGATTTCCAAGGGACAAAGCCCTTCCCCACATCCTTTTCCAGGGCAGCAACATCCAAAAGCTTTCCCCCCCATATCCAGCTTGCAGAATCCCTCTCCTAATCAAGAGCAGGGTGTTAATTAAAGCTAATTCCACTGGAGAAGGGCTTGGTTTGAAAGCAAAGAGGTCGGAGGGGGCACGTGCAGGGGGAAGCTCGGGGCTGCGGGTGATTATTTTTAATCTCTTCCCCATCTGGCCACAGAGCAGCCCTACTTCTCTTTCCTGATCCTTGTTCCTCCTGTGCAGGCACCTTAAACCTCTGGGGTGAAGGTGACCCCATCCTGACCCTTCCCAACACTGCAGGCACCCCCTTTTTGTCCCCTAAAATTCTCATTTCCCCGTGGATTTCAGCCAGTGGTGGCAGGGCACCAGCTCCTATGGATGTGGGAGGTGCCAGCCCCATCACCCCAAGAGCTGGCAGGGATTCCCATGATGGGGTTTTGGGGTGAGAAAAGGGACTTTTGGGATGATCCACCCTGATAGACAATAAGGTGGGAACATGCCCTGGGCACAGGAACTGGTTGAGGCTGAGGGTCTCAGTGTGGTTTCATTAAGTGGTTTCATTAATTGGTGGGCACTGGCAGAATGCGACTGGGGGTTCTGGATTTTCCTCCTCTCCTCCAGCTCTTCCATCCCTCCAAACCCAGCAGCAGGGGGTTCAGTGCTGTTTCCCTCTTACAAAGAGGGTTTTTTCCTCATTTGCCATTTTTTGGGGGGATCCCCTCTATTTTTGGCTGCTCCTCCTTTTTTTGGGTAACTGAAGACCCAGGTAGCCTTGGGCATGATCCTTAGCAGGTCCCTGCCAACATCTCCAAGGGGTATTTTGGGGGAAAATATATTGAAAAGGGGTGTAGGTCACACTGGTTCACTTCAAACTCAGTACCTGTGCCTCAGTTTCCCTTGTTTTACTGCAGCACCTGCACAGCTGGAGCATCTTCTTCCTCTTGGTGCCACAGTGCCAGGGGACTTTCCTGTCCCCATCATCTGCCCACACTTAGAATGAGCCAAATACGAGGGAAATGTGGCAAAAATGGAGGAGAGACTTAAAAATCAGGAGAAGCAGCCAAAAATGAGGGGAAATTTTTTAACAATTACAGAAAAAAAGAAATCATCTGTAATGACCTGAGCCAGCCACATCCTGGCACCCAGAGGCAGGAGCTGGCATCTGTGCTGTGCCAGAGCCATTCCTGCCAGCTGGTTTCTGTTCCCCCTTTCCCTGGGGGGAAAGAGGAAAGGGAAGTGTTGCTCAATGGGGTGAGCACAGCACCCACAGATGTGCCAAGGGCTGGCAGAGCCGTGGCTCTCAGCACCCTGGGGCACCCCAAAAGGTAAGAGGCACTCCCAGGACCCCTCTTCCCAGCCACCTTGTCCCCAGTGCCCTTGGTGGGGACACCGGGGGGGTGGCAGAGGTTCCTGTGGGTGCCGCCCAACTTTGGGTCCTGGGGGAGGTTTGGGGGGACCCAGGGGAGCTTTGGGGGGAGCCAGGGGAGAGGGAAGACACAGCCCTGGAGCATTTATTGGCTTGGAGGTGGGGGAGGTGAGTGCTGGGACTCCCTGGAGCTGGGGTGACAGTGGGGTGACAGTGGGATGCAGGAGGGCACTGGCGGCTGATGAGGGCTCAGTGAGGTGACAGAGGGACTCAAATAGGATGTGTGGGGATAAATGGGGGTGCAAGGGGGCTTAGCAGGGTACCAGGGGGATGGGAGGTATATGCAGCAGCTTCACAAACCCCAAAATCGTGTCCCCAACACTGACACCATGGCTGGGCTGTGCTCTTGGGATTGCTGAATCCCCAGACGCCTGAAATGTGGGGGTACAAGCTGACGGGGTGACCCCTGAACTCATTTGTCTCTCCCTCCCTGGTTCCCTGTGCCCCATGCTCCTGGCGGGAGCTTGGGCACCTCCTCCCTGCCTCAGTTTCCCCTTCCCAGTGGGCATCCCCTTGCAGGCAGGTTTGTGCCCTGGGCAGGAGGGGAAGAGGGGGCTGTGTCTCCGGCCAGGAGGGAGGGCAGGGCAGGGCAGGACAGGGCAGGGAGGAGAAGCGGCTCTCGGGACCTGCTGCCGGGGGGGGTGGCCCCCACGGGCGACAGACGCTGCCCCAGGGCTGGGGGCCCGTGGGCTGTGCCACCGCATCTGCCGCGCTGCTCTGCGCCCCTGAGGAAAGCAGATCTCCTCCTCCCCTGCTCAGAGCTGGCTGGGCTGGACTGGAAAGCTCTGGGCTCGTTGTCACCGCGCTAATTACGGGTTGGAAGTGCCCGCGAGGGTCGCGCCGGGCTCGGCGCTGGTGGCATCTCCCGGGCTGAGTCCGGCCGGCCGCGGGGGTTTGGCACCCCCCGCAGAGGCG
>NW_005054530.1:331216-336295 GCF_000277835.1 Geospiza fortis
CTCGGCCCTGTGCAAACCTTTCCGGGCGGGATAAGTGTCGTGGGATGGTGTTAAGTGCGGCCACCATGCTGTCCTGCGCGGTCCCACTCGCTCTGCCTAAATCCATCACTGTGGCTAGAATCGTGGAATCACAGCATGGAAGTGACCTTAAAGATTCATTCCAGCCCCCTGCCATGGGCAGAGACACCTCACACTAGCTCAGGGTGCTCCAAACCCGGTCCAACCTGGCCTTGGACCCTTCCAGGGGTGCCACAGGCTTCTCTGGGTAGCCCCGATCTCCCAGAGCAGAGGGCATCCCTTGGAGCAGCTCTGGGGCCTCCTCTGGGCTCTCTCCAGCAGCTCCACATCCTGCTGCTGTGTCCCCAGGGCTGGGGCAGCTCTGCAGGTGGGTCTCACCTGAGCAAAGGGGCAGAGGGGCAGAATCCCCCTGCCCTGGGGGGTTGCACATGGTTGGGTCATGTCCAGCTTCCCATCCACCAAATCGTCCTCAGGGCTGCTCTCCATCCTTTCACCCCGCAGCTTGGGGGTTGCCCCAGCCTGCAGATCACCTGCCCAGGTTCATCCCGTGGGGACGTATGTGACACCACACAGACGAGTCACCAGCTGTCCCCTCTGACATTCGCAGGTGCTGCAGAGGGGCCACACCAGCAGAGAGGACACTGACAGCTGGCAACACCACCATGGCCAACCTGACAGCCACAAGCAGTGGGAGGAACTCGTGCACCTACCACGAGGAGTTCAAGCAGGTGCTGCTGCCCCTGGTGTACTCGGTGGTGTTCGTGGTGGGGCTGCCCCTCAACGCCGTGGTCATCGGGCAGATCTGGCTGGCGCGGCAGGCGCTGAGCCGCAGCACCATCTACATGCTCAACCTGGCTGTGGCCGACCTGCTCTACGTCTGCTCCTTGCCTCTGCTCATCTACAACTACACCCAGAAGGACTACTGGCCTTTCGGGGACTTCACCTGCAAATTCGTGCGCTTCCAGTTCTACACCAACCTGCACAGCAGCATCTTCTTCCTCACCTGCATCAGCGTCCAGCGCTACCTGGGCATCTGCCACCCCTTGGCCTCGTGGCACAAGAAGAAGGGCAAGAAGCTGACGTGGCTGGTGTGCGCGGCCGTGTGGTTCATCGTCATCGCCCAGTGCCTGCCCACCTTCGTCTTCGCCTCCACGGGCACGCAGAGGAACCGCACGGTCTGCTACGACCTGAGCGCGCCCGACCACTCCGCCGCCTACTTCCCCTACGGCATCACCCTCACCTTCACGGGCTTCCTGCTGCCCTTCGTGGCCATCCTGGCCTGCTACTGCAGCATGGCGCGCATCCTGTGCCAGAAGGACGAGCTGATCGGCCTGGCCGTGCACAAGAGGAAGGACAAGGCCGTGCGCATGGTCATCATCGTGGTCATCGTCTTCTCCATCAGCTTCTTGCCCTTCCACCTCACCAAGACCATCTACCTGATCGTCCGCTCCTCGCCCGCCCTGCCCTGCTCGGCCCTGCAGGCCTTCGCGATTGCCTACAAGTGCACGCGGCCCTTCGCCAGCATGAACAGTGTGCTCGACCCCATCCTCTTCTACTTCACCCAGCGCAAGTTCCGCGAGAGCACGCGCTACCTCCTGGACAAGGTGAGCTCCAAGTGGCGCCACGACCACTGCATCACCTACGGCTCCTAGGCGAGGACGAGGCCACCTCGGTGCCACCAAGGCACAGAGCAATTTCAGCTCTGAGCTCCATGGAGCAGAGATGGCTTCACCGGGGACGTGCTGGAGGAGAGGAGGATGGCATCTCCCAAGCTGTCAGCACTGTCAGCCTATCTCCAGCCTGGTGGATCATCTGTGGTGATCCACCTCCATCCGGTGGTGCAGTGTTAACCCCATCACAAATCCAGTGTTCTCTCCCTTGCTCACCTGGAGCAGCTCAGCACCTTGGTGGTCGAGCCACCAATGCAATAAAGATCCACTGGGACCATGGAGAGCAAGATGGAGCTCCATGGAGGACACATCCCTGGCTCAGGATGAGCTGCTGGCGGATGATTTGTCCCCATACTCAATTAAAAATTCCCTGATGGGGACAGCATGAAGGCTGGAGAGGGTTTGGCTCAGCCCATACCACAGGACCATGGGTTCCTCCAGCTCAACATCAGTGTCACAGGTGGTTTTAGTGAAACATCCTTTTTGGGACATCCTTAACCCCCAGTGCCTGGAATGAGGCCACACTAGCTAGAGACACAAGCTCACTGGTGCTGCAAAATGGTGGAGGAGCACCCCTGGATGGACTGGGAACCAGGAAAGGGGACATCAGGGCAACTGGAACACCCATGCCGGATTTCCCACTGAAACCATGACCATGGGCTGGGTTAGGCACAAGACAGCAGCATTGTCACCTGTCTGGAGACCTTCACCTGAGTCCAGCTCCCTGCTTTGTTCAGCACCCCAAATCTGTCCCATGCTGGTGCCAGTGGTGCCCTGCTGTCACCTCCTAACCAGGATCCACCACAATCAGAGCCAGCACACATGGACACCACACCTGGAGTTGGAAGATGCATTCCACAGAGAGTTACTCAGCGTCCTGGCCACATCACCATACATCCCACAGCTGGCTTGGCCTCTCCACGGGGCTGGGGCTTGAGCTTTGCTCCCCCAGCCTCTGCTGGGATGCTGCTCCCTCACAGCGAGGAGGGATTTGCGAGGTGGATGCAGCACTCATCGCTCTGCGAGCCTTCTCTAACATATAGGATGTATCGAATTAACTCCCTGCTCTCTCTCAGATGGGTGTATACACCCACTGTATGTACAGACATAGAATATATCCGAGCAGAGGGAGGTTTGTGGCCCAGCCCAGGCTCTGCAGTGCAGAAATTCTCTGCCTGAACACGGTATATGTATCTATACAGTGTGTATATATATATAAATATATAAATATATATGTGGATGACTGCATTTTTCATGTCTGCTTATAATAATCACACCTAGTGGATTGAAGTGATTTGCTTCCAATCTCCAGGGCTGAGCACCCCTCCAGCTTGGCTGCCTGCAGCTGGCCAAGCGTGCAGCTCCATGCTGACTGCTCCCTGCAGGTACACAGTGTGTCCCCAGGTACCTGGGCACCCAAGCATCCAGTGCTGGCAGTCCCAGTGTGTCACCTTGCTGTCATGAGGATGAGGAGGGTGTCCAGAGTGGTCACAAGCTCTTGGATGATGCTCAGAGATCCCAGCATCACGGCTGGGCTGCAGCATTAGCTCAGACCACCTGGTTTTGCAGGAGCTGTGCCCCTGTCCTGACTGTGACAGTGACTCTGGGCTGGGGCACAGAATGTGATGGAGGAGGCAAAGGCAGCCCTGTGCTTTCCCTTGGCCTGAGCTCACCCTCGCCAAAATCCCCTCTGATGCATCTCTGGGGTCCTGCAATTGAAGGGCAAAATGCTGGGGGGCTGCAAGAGCGGAGGCTGGAGGGACAACCCCAGCCTGGTGTCCCCATCTCTTCCCTGACAGGAGGAAGGTGACGGAGTAGGAGGGCCGGGCCACGCCGTCCGGACCCAGGAGAGGGCGCAAAATATTTAGATTTGGAGAAATCCGGCCGATCTGTGGGTGTCCACCTGGGTCCGGGGAGGGAGGGAGGGAGGGAGGAGCCCTGCAGCATCAGAGCGCCCCGCACCTGGATAGGACCCATGGGAGGAGGTGGCCGGGAAAAATCGAACCACAATAAAGCTCTGAGGGGGGGTAAAAAAATTAATCAGCTTCCAAAAAGTCTGGTGGTGGCTGCAAGGGCTGCACGGGCTCGGGTGGTCACATCCAACAGCCTCGGGATGATGTTCCTGATACTGGAATCACTAATTTGGAATGTTTTTGAAGAGGAGGGAGCACACAGAGCTCTCTTTGAATCTCCTCATGTCCTACCCTGCCCTGTCAGCAGTTCCCTTGGCACCACCAGGCCTGGAAGTGATGGGAATAAGGGATGCCTTAGAAATGGGGTGAAGGCTTCAACGAATCTCCTTTGCTTGCCAGATGCTCAAAGCCAGCAGCTGAGAAACAGCTCTCACAGAACCAAGCAGGGATGAAATACACAGTTTCATCATTTTAATAAAATCTTCCCAAAATGCCACCTGGAGGGGACATCATGGGGACAGGAGACACCCAGGCCTGGGGGAAACAGGGAGGAGGGTGGGAAGGGAGAGCCAGGGAAGGAAGACTTGCTGGGGTGGAGCATCTCACAGCATTGCTGCGGGCGCTTTTTAGGCCCCAAAAAATTCATTTACAGAAGGTGTTGGATTTTTTTTTCTCCCCTTTTTTTGTGCCTTGGGGTCAGAGCCAGAAATATCTTCTACATGGCCAGAACACCTCTGCAGCCCCATCCACGTCTCCAAGGCCACAGCTCACCCACCAGCCGTCCCAGCCACCTTCATTTGTCACATCCCCAGCAATAAATCTGCTGTCTTGGGGGAAAAAAGGGTTATAGGCTTCAAATAGCAAGCGCTGACAAGAGCTGCTGAAAACCCACGAGAAAGTCTGTTCACGGGGCAGTGCTTCCCTCCTGCAGAGCTTTGCAAGTTGGGAACAAGGTGTTCTCTCCTCCCTGAGATGAGCAGCAAAGCAGGGTCTGGAGGAATCTGCTGCAATGGGAAGAATCTTTCTCTGGCACTCACATTTTTGGTTATTTGTCCTGTTTCCCCCTAAAAAGAACAAGATGGGAAGGGATGGAGGGAATCACTGAGTGGTTTGTGTTGGGAGGGATCTTAAAGACCACCTAATTCCAACCCCCTGCCATTGGCAGGGACACCTTCCACTAGCCCAGGTGGCTCCAAGCCCCATCCAACCTGACCTTGGACACTTCCAGAGATCCAGAGGCACAGCTTCTCTGGGCACCCTGTGCCAGGGCCTCACCACCCTCACAGGGAAGAATTTCTTCCCAATATGCCACTGAAATCTCCCCTATTTTAGTTTAAAGTTGTCTCCTCTCATCCTATCACTATCTGCCCATGTAAAAAGTTGCTTTCCCACTTTTTTATAAGCCACTTTATAAAAGGGAAGGGGGATGAAGGATGCCGGGGGCGGGGGGGTGAGGAAGAAAGGATGCAGGGGGTAAG
>NW_005054530.1:337357-338879 GCF_000277835.1 Geospiza fortis
GATGCCGAGGCCGAAGGCTGCGCTAGGGTGGTCCCCCGCCACCCGCTGCCCATGGTGGCCCGCGTGTCCAAGGTGAACATCCTGCCCTTCGGCAGCCCCGGCGGGTCACGCAGCAGCAGTCGCTATTCCAGCACGGAGACGCTGAAGGAAGAGGAGCAGTTTGGAGTCTGCTGGCCCGGCCAAGGACGGACTCTCCAGGCTGGTTACGGTATCTATCGATCGCCCAGTTTCGGGGCCAGTGATGGCCTGGCCTGGGGACAGCCGGGGGTCCGTGTCCGCCCCAAGCTGCCCCAGAGCGTGGCCAAGGCAAAACCGGACTATGGGAGTGAGAGCCTGCACCAGCCAGGGCTGGAAGGGGAGCGGGCCAAGCACCGCAAGTCCTTGTCCAACCCCGACATCGCCACCGAGACCCTGACTCTGCTCAGCTTCCTCAAATCGGACCTCTCGGAGCTGAAGGTGAAGAAGAAAGGGGTGAGGATCGGCCTTGACGTGGGCTCTGAGGGATGCTCCAGCGGTGCCAGCCCTTCCCCAGGCGGCTGCGGTGCTGCTCATCCCCAAAACCGCTGGGCGCCGGGCGAGCGGCCAACGCTCAAGGACCTGACAGCCACTTTACGTCGCGCCAAGTCCTTCACCTGCTCCGAAAAATCCGGGACACGGCGGCTTTTCCTGCAGAGCACCATGAAGCAGAGCTCCTCCGAGCTCCTTCTGGCCTCTACGGACAGCCAGGACCGGGTGGCTCCAGGTGGGGGACAGCAGGGGGACGAGGATCCTCTCCCCGTGGTCATCCAGGACCAGTACATCCAGGAGGCGAGGCAGGTGTTTGAGAAGATCAGCAGGATGGGTTCCCAGCAGGACTACGGCTTTGCCGCCGAGCAGAAGGACAGCGGAGGTGTGGAGGGCGCTGAGGTGATGGCACCGACGACGGGGACGACGGACGCGACCCTTCGGGGACAGGTGGAGAGCACGCCGTGTTTGAAGGACGTGGAGCTGGAGGAGAACCTCACTCACAGTAAATCCGTGGAGGAGCTGTCGGGTCACGAGTCGAGCGTGACGGACGAGGGCATCGTCACGGAGCCAGAGCCCATGGGGATGCCCTTCCAAGGCCTGCAGGAGGCTGTGGACGCCTGGATGCTGCCCAGTGCCGGGCCGGCAGCGGGCGGCTCCGAAACGCCGCTGCCCGCTCACCCTGTGGCGGTAGTCGAAGACCTTCCAGCTGGCAAAGCCGAGACGCCCAGCACCCCTGGCAGCCTGCGGCGCCGACGTAAGTTCCCGTCAGCGGGCACCAATGGGATGGAGGGCTGCAGCGAGGGTGGCACCGAGCCCTACCGCTCCCTCAGCGACCCCATGCCTCACCGGAGACGCTCGGTGGCGGAGGAGGCCAAGAATTTCTCCGTGGACAGCAACCTGCTGGGCTCGCTGAGCGCCAAGGCGGGCATCCCCCAGCCCGCGGCCATCGCGGGCAGCGCGGGCAGCGCGGGCAGCGACCCGTCCCTGGGCAGCGATGGGGCCCGCGCCCACACCA
>NW_005054530.1:339287-351363 GCF_000277835.1 Geospiza fortis
CCCCCTCCCTGCCCCGCCCGCCGGCCGCTCACCTGGGAAATCCTTGCCAACCCTCCAGCCTCCTTCGCTGGAGGATGTCACCAAGCGGTACATGCTGGCCCTCAACTCAGGTGACACGTCCCCCGCTCCTGGGGATGCTCCCCGCTCGCCACCCGCTGCCCCACCGCCCCGGCTGCCCCGGTGCTCGCGGCTGCCCGACGAACAGGGCCCCAGGACCAAGCCACAGGTGGTAAGTGCCCATCCATCCTAAAAGCACCTTTGTTTCATCCAAAGCACTGGTGGCCTCGGGGTCTGTCATGTGTCCCTTGTGTAGATGGACAAATTCCCATCTGCAGAGGCACTGCTGGATGGCCAAGAGCCCTCCCAGCCCTTTCCAGTGGTCCCCAGGGGATGAGCTCTGTTTGTTGGGGCAACCTCCCTGATGAAAAGGAGATTTTTGGATGGGAAAAAGCAGTTTTCAGGTTAAATAGTACCACTTTTTATTTGAAGAGGGTTTTAGAAATGTATTATGTTTCTATATAACATCTTTCAGTGGTGCTATATAAGGTACTGATAAATATTGACCATCTCTGAGATGCTGAACCAAAAATTGCCTTCTCCTTGGCTGGGAAGGCTGGGAAATGATCCTTCTGCTTGGGAATCCAAATGTTCCACCCCTTATTGAGCAAAACTGCATTTTCCACCCCAAAAAAACCACCATCCCTCTGCTTGGGATCATGAGCATTGCCACGCTGGTGCGTGGGAAAAAGGGGGAAAAATATTTTTGTGCATGCACTGAATATTTGATTGATAGGTGAAAGTTTGATCCTCTCTGGGGAAGAATTGGCACAGTCTGGGGGATGTGGATGTGCTCTGCTCACCCTGAAGCACAGCTGCATGCTTTGGGATCTTTCCTGGGGTGGGTTTTTGGCATCGCTGGCCCCTTGGCTGTTGTTTGAACGTGGACTTGGGTTCCCATCACTCCGGGTGTTTGTGCCGGGAAGGGCTTGGAAGCATCACCTCCTGCTGCGGCACAGCAGTGCCAGCACCCACGGGGCTTTTAATAGCTCTGGGAGAAGCCCAGAAATACCCATTCCCGTGGGGGATCTGCTGAGAGCTCGCAGGAATGACGCTGCCAGGGCTCTCTCCCCTGCTCCAAACTGATTTAAGAGGATGGGCTGGACCATTCCCTTCCAGCAGCCACCGGCAGCAGCCAAGCGTGAAGTCGCCAGGGCTGAGCCCGGCGGTGTAACCCTTGCTGGCCAGGGCAGAGCAACGTGGAGAGAGGCTGCTTTTCTTTGGATCCTCCCAAAATCCCTCAGCATCTTTCCCTCAGGGTATTCTCTTGGGATCTGGCATCCTCCTCACAGGATATTCTCGTGGGATCCTGCAGCCCTGCAGCATCGTCATCCCCAGGAGGTTCTCCTGGGGTCTGGCATCCCCACAGCATCATTCCCCCAGGTTATTCTCTTGGAATATGTCATCCCTGCAGCAACATTCCCCTCAAAATATTCTCCAGGGATTTCTGCCCCCCATCCAGCTCCTTCTGTTGTTGTCCCCACTGCCAGACAGCAACTGTTGGTGGCTGAGAACAGGATGGCCACTCTTGGCCACTGTGTGAAACATCCTCGAGGATGTTTTGGGTGAGTTTTTGGGCAGCATTTTTTGCCTGATGGACCAGTTTAGGTTTAGTTTTTTGTCTTCTCCAATTGTGGGCTGGAAAGTGCTGTGAAACCATCGAGCATTATAATTAAAATGGGTTAATGAGGAACCTCCTGGAGCTTTGGCTGGTGCTGCCTTGAGGACATTGGCAGGTCCCCAGGATGAGGCTGTGCACCTAGTGGCATTTCTAAATAATTAATATGTTTAGTTTATGTAATATATGGTTTATCTCAATAATTTATAGAGAGATATTTCTTACTCAGGCAGGTCCCTGTGGTGTCCCGGGGCTGGGACCTGATGGCCTCAATATCAGGGATGCTCTGCTGACCCCACACCCCGATACACCCCCAGCCCTGGTCTGATCCCAACTTCGGGATGATTTTGGGTGGATTTTTATCAGCTGGGAGCCCTGTTTGGCTGAGCATGTCCTCAGGTGGATGGGCCACCCTGTGGAAGCAGACCCTGGGGATGCTGCTCCTCACCTTGCCTGAACCCTCCGGCCCCGGGGAACAGGGTGCGAATTTTCCCTTTTAAGGGCAACACCACAGCTGTATCTTCAAATCTCTCTCCTGCCTTGGGATTTCTTTGTGCTCCAGCCATATCCTAACTGAAACCAGGATTTTAATTTCTCCTTTTGATTTATTAGATGGTGGAGCTGGGATGTTTTATTTCAGATGGCATCAGCTTTGCCTGGGGGGGCCAAGGGGGACCGAGCAAGGGGGTTGCTTTAATCCTAAGTGAGAGCTCTGAGGACCGGATATAACTTGGCACTGGGATGGTTGGCTGGGATCATGGATTTATCCCTGACCAGCAGAGAAGAAATCAGCTTTATTTTTTACTTTTAGATTTTTTTTTCCCTCCCTAACTCAATGGGAAGGGCCAGCATTGTGAGGCTGTGAGTCTGCATGGGGAAATGGCCACGTCCACTAGGGAATTTTGTGGGATGGGAGCATCCATCTCCTATCGTGGTGGTCATGGTGAGATGGTGTCCATCTCCAGCAGACTGTACTGGGAAGGGATTCATAATAGGGTCTGGCACCTCTGGGGTGATGCTCCCTTAAAGTATTCTCTCCCAAAATCTTTCACCCTTAAGATATTCCCTTGGGGTTGAGCATCCCTGCAGCACCATTCCCCCAGGATATTTTCCCAGCTCCCATGGTTTGGTGGTGGCTTTGGCAGAGGTGCATCTGGCACACCCCACCCAGAGAGGTAAATGTGATGTTCTCCCTCGGGGGCAGCACTGTTCGTCCTGGGTGCTTTCCCGCAATTCTCCATGGGGCTGGAGCCATCCAGTTCATCCTGGGGGCAGAACAACTCCTTCACCCTGATGATGGGCACCAGGCTTTTAATTCCTTGGGGGTCGTTAGCAGCACATCCCACTCTGGGAGATCCTGTGGGAGAAAAAAAACCCCAGAACTCCAGATAAAGACTTTTCCCTTCTTCCAGCATTCCAAAAGCTGCTGGAATGGGCAGCACAATGTGTGTGCACCTATGTGCAGCCCCACAGAGCTTAGCAACAAGCCAGGATGCATTTAGGATACTTTTGGGATGGATTTGGGGTCCGTTTGCTGCTCAGGATGCCAGACTGGCAACCCCTCGGATCTCTCTTCTCCCCATGGCTGAATCCATCTGAGGATGGAAAATTAGGTACGCTCGCTGTCCTGCTGTGTTTGTTGACTTAGCGGCACTTGGATTAAACAGGAAAATATTGATTTAAATATAGCACCTCTGGGGAGCAGGGGAGTCGTGGGAATGTGGCCTTCCCCACCTGCCGGTCCCGAGCGGGGCGGCCGCACCCCGGAAAAGCCATCAGGGATGGAGGGGATCCCGCAGGGAACGGCGGGGTCACGTTCCCAGGGAAGCTTGCGTAAATTTCCTCCCCAGCATCCTCCCTCCCGGCCTATCCCCCCTCCTCCCCAGGCTCCCCCCCCCCCCCGGGACAGCTCAGAGGTCGGATCCATGCATTGCCCATATATTCCTGAAGTTTGTCACCTTTGGGCTTAGTTTCCCTCTGTTCCATTTGTGTGAATCCCCAGGTTTGGGGCTGTGGCTGGCAGTTATCTTGGTTTTTTTTGGTGTTACTGGAAATCTCTAATTAATTAAAGCAACTGTAGGGGAGAGGTGGGAATGGGCAAATCTTGGCTCTCCTCTCCCTGCTCCAGTGGTTTGCCCGGGTTTTGTGTGCCTGGATCTGTTGTGCTCAGTGAAATGCTGGAGTGGGGGGAAACTGAGGCAGCCCTTCAGAGAGGTGGGATGTGGGATGGAGTGGGGGGAAACTGAGGCAGCCCTTCAGAGAGGTGGGATGTGGGATGGAGCAGGGAGAAGTTGGCTGGGATCAGGGGATGCTGCCTGTCAGTGGCATGGATTGACTGACCCTGGGATCAGGGGGGTGACCCAGCCCAAATCCCCTTAACTGTGCCCATTTTTGTCTCCCTTTCCCTGGTGCCAAAATCTCCTTAACTCTGCCCATTTCTGCCCCTTCCCTTCCTCACTGCCAGCACTTTGAACAGGGCTGCTTTGTCCCTTGTCCCCTCCACCTTAATTAAAAGCCTCTAATTAATTAGGCAGCGAACTCCACCAGGGGAGGGGGGATGATCCACGTGGCATGTGCATCCTTTAAGGCTTGTGCTGGTGGGGCAGGATCCAGGCTTGGAAGGACAGGGTTAGCCCAGGGCTGAGCTGGTGCTGGGGGCTGGCCTTGGCCTGATCCAAAGGTCAGGCTCTTGGCAGGATCCGGGCACTGCAGCCAGGGTGGGAGGCTGGAATGGGCTCCCAGCCTCTGGAGGGACCCACAGTCCTGCAGCTGGGATGCACCAGCAGCTCCCTGGGGATGGGGTGGGCATGGAGGGAAAGGCTGGTTCTGGAGCTTGTGCATCCAGGGAAATCCCTGGAATTTGTGTGCGTGTCCAGTCCTGGAGTGCAGGGATACACGTACAGGGGGTATGGAGACAGGGACACTCACTAAGGGAATCTAGGGGGAATTTGGCAGCATTTTTTGCCTGATGGACCAGTTTAGGTTTAGTTTTTTGTCTTCTCCAATTGTGGGCTGGAAAGTGCTGTGAAACCATCGAGCATTATAATTAAAATGGGTTAATGAGGAACCTCCTGGAGCTTTGGCTGGTGCTGCCTTGAGGACATTGGCAGGTCCCCAGGATGAGGCTGTGCACCTAGTGGCATTTCTAAATAATTAACATTACTAAGGAAAGAGGTCCCTGGTGCAGGGATGCACACATGGGGTATGGAGAGGGCCCTGGTGCTGGGATGGATTCTCAGAGATGCACTGGGCAGCCTGCCTGCACCCTGCCTGCATCTGTGCACAGATGCCTGGGCTTTTCCATGGAAAATCACATGCCTGCAAAGCTCCTGGGAGGAGGTGGCCTTGTTCTTCCATCTGCTCTTGCCAGGGAAGCAGCAGGTCGGCCTCCCTGTGATGTAACCTCCAGGTAACCTCCTGCCAAACCCAGCTGGGATGGAAGCTCAGAGCTGTTCCTGCAGCCCCAATCCATCACTGGAAGTGCTCAAGGCCAGACTGGGTGGGCCTTGGAGCAGGCTGTTCTAGTGGGACGTGTCCCTGCCCATGGCAGGGGGTAGGAACAAGATGAACTTAAGGTGCCATCTGGTCCAAACCACTCTGTGATTCTCTCACTCCCTGATTTAGAGCTTTTCCCAGAGATATTTCTGAAAAGGGAGCTTTCCCCTGGATATTGATCCCTGTGTGATGGGAGTCGCCAGAGAGGTGATGTGCTGAGGTCTCCCCTTGCTGAGCTCCCTCACCTGGTCACAGCAGGTCCCATGGGGCATCCCACGGCTTCAGAGCTGCAGCAGGAGCTTCTCCCAAATCCAGGATGGAGAAGGAGGTGCCCTCACACGAAGGGAAGGTGCAGCAAGGCAGCACTGGGATTAGGCCAGTACAGTTTCCTCTCCTCTCAGAGCATGGCCTGGAAAACAGGGAAAAGGAGACTCCCATCCTCCCATCCTCCTGGAAAACAGGGAAAAGGAGAATCCCATCCTGCCGGAAAACAGGGAAAAGGAGAATCCCATCCTCCTGAAAAGCAGGGAAAAGGAGAATCCCATTCCCATCCATCCATCCATCCATCCATCCATCCATCCATCCATCCATCCATCCATCCATCCATCCATCCATCCATCCATCCATCCATCCATCCATCCATCCATCCATCCATCCATCCATCCATCCATCCATCCCTCTTCATCCACCTCCTCCCATCTCCATCAACCTCCATCCATGTCCATGCTGTCATCCAGCCATCCGCCTCCACCCATTCCCACCACCTATCCAGGACAACAGTCTCCAGGCATGATTTTCCAAGAGAACCTGGTCCATCTTCCAGGATGTCTCCTCCTGAAGGCTTGCACAGACAGAGCCCACTAAAACAAAAGCCTTGCCATTTCCACCATGGTGCTTCCAGGCCAGGATGTGTCCAGTGAGGAAAAATCAGCCACTTCCACCCCTTCTCCCTCAACGTGGCTCTTTTTAAAGCTCTGGTGGTTGGTCCCGGTGGGGCTGTTTCTCCGGACTCCCTTGGTTTCCATGGAGAGGATGAGTGAGGAATTTCGAAGGGAATGGCTCCAGTAAATGAACTCTTCTCTAAAAATAGTGTGTTTGCTTTTGGTTCTTTGGGAACTGCAGCCTGGCCAATGGGAAGGAGAAGGAAAATCAGCATCTGGGTAAAAGTATTCCAGTAACTCCCTCTTGGTGCGAATTCCCGTTGGAGCCGCTCAGCTTCCGGGGGACGGGAGGCTGATCCCAGTTCCTGCCCTCATCACCACCATGCCTGGGTGCAGCTGGGGGCTGTCCCCAAGCCTGCTGCTCCCCTGTGCCTTGTGCAGGGTATTGTGAGCAGAATCCCTTTAATCCCAGTGGTGGAAGGATTGGAGGGAGCAGATGCTGGGCTTGTGTGACCCCCGTGTCCTGCATTGTCCCAGAAACCCCAGGCATGTCTCTTTTTGGGAACAAGGAGATGGCCACCACCACTTTCCACCCCACCAGTGACATCCAGAACACCAGTGAGCCCCACCAGGACATCCCTGCATGGATGTGCTGGGAAAAGGACACCCGTGCTAGTACCCACCTCCAGGTTTCCTCTGGAGGAGTCACCATCCCAGGGAGGGGACAGCCACCACCAGGTGCCCCCTGGAGAAGCCACCATCGTGCTGTGGGGTCACCAGCATCCCTGCACGGGGATGGAGAAGGTTTCCTGGTGGTGCCGTGGAGTTGCTATTTGTGACTGGCTGTTCCTGAGCCCTCTGATACTCTCCAAAAAAAACAAAAAGGGAGTTGTTTGCATGGGAAGATTGGCATCTCCGAGCCTGGGATATGGTTTCCTGCTTTTTTTAGCTGGAGTAGCAGCAGACTCGCTGGCCTGCCCTGATTTGGCATCCCTCTTCTTGCTCTTTTTTTTTTTTTGGAAGAGTTTCATCCTGACCCCTCGGCAGAAACACCGTCGCTAGCGGTAGGGGATCGGGTTTGGTCCTTTTGGTGCTTTTTGGGTTGCCCAAAACCCCGGTGAGATGGGATGTAGATGGCTCAGAGCCTCGGTGAGCGCAGAGGGAACCCGTCCCTCCATCGTCCAAACGTGGCGCAGGTCAGTGGATGCTGAACCCCCCGTGCTCCCCTCTCCCCTCACCCCAGGGTGTGCTGTGACAGTGACGGTGACAGGGAAGCTGTCACCTCTCGCCCTGGCTGCCATGTGACGTGGGCTGTGGGCGTTCCTGGCGAGGTCTGTGCTTCCCCCCCATGCCCAGATCCCTGCTTGCAGCAGGGTGAGGCGAGCACCAGGAGCTGGGAGTCTGCGGGGCACAGCTGGGTGAGGGCTGGTGGCTGTACCTCAGCTGCTGCCAGGCATGGATCCGGGCAGGAGGGACAGGAGAGGTCCTGGCAGGGGCATGGAACGGGGTGGGCAGGTCTCCTACCTCCTCCAGGTGTCCATCAGCTCCTGGGTGCTTGTGGATTTGTGGGTGCCCATGGACTTCTAGCACCTGCTTGATCCTAGGAATCCATCTGTCAGCTCCTAGCTATCTGTTAGCATCTGGATGACGTTTCTGGGTGCCCATGGCACCTGGGGGGCCATCAGCTCAGGGGGGCCTGTGATTACTTCTGGATTTGTGAGTGTCCTGACACCTGTTGGATCCTAGGAATCCTAATCAGCTCCTGCATCCCCATCCCCTCCGGGTGCCCAGTGGCTTCTGGGTGTCCATAAACCTCTGGGTACCTGTTGGGTGCTGGGCATCCATCAGTTCCTGGGTTCCCATGGCCTCTGGATGCCTGTGAGCATCTGCTGGCTCCTGGGTGTCCTTCAGCTCCTTTGTGCTTGTGGATCCATGTGTGCTCAGAGTCTCTTTGGGATCCTGGGCATCCATCAGCTCCTGGGTACCCAGGGAGTCCCCATTGGCTTCTGGGTGCCCATGGACACCAGGGTAGCTCCTGAGCAGCCATCAGCTTCTGAGCATTCATCATCTTTGACTCCTGGATACCTCTTGGCTTCAGGTGTGCTTGGAATTCTGGCTCCACGTGGAGACCTGCATCTCCATCAGCTCCTGGGTACCAAACACCTCCTGTGCCCATCACTCCCTGCATGCCAGGCTGGCTCCCTCCTGGCTGTCCCAAGGCTTCTGGCCCCATTCCAGCAGGCAGCCAGGGCACCTCCCACCCTCCTGTGCCAGGCTGGCATCCAGCAGTGATGCCAGGGAGTGCCACCATCGGGTACCCCTCTCCCTGGCTTCCTTGTCCCCCCAAATCCTCATAACCATTGCTTTTGGGGTGGTGTGGGATGTGGGGTCCGGCTTGTGCCAGCAGCAGAGGATGCTGCTGGGGGATCCAGGGATTCCCGTGAGCTGAGGGGGTGGAATTGCTCCTGTCCCGGTGGGTGCAGGGCCAAGCCCACTGGGAGGCAGCAGGGAAGGAGCAGGGGGAGGGAAGAAGAGCTGGGCTGACCTCAGCATCTGGAAAGCTGCGCTCTTGGGCCGTGGCCTGCGTGCCGAAAACCGGAGGCAAAAAAAACCTTCCATATTTGGTGAAAGTTGCTCCAGGACTCGGCAAAGGCGGGCAGCAAACGGGGGGCCACAAGCCCCCAGCTCTGCCCTGGACCACTGCTTTTGTCAGGGCTCTGCAGGCGTGCCAGGGGATGGATGGTAGCTGGGGAGGGTTAAATTGGGGTGAGCATCTCCAGCAGGATGGGAAGGGGGGCATGGAGAGGGGGGAGCCATGGGATGCTGCCAGCAGGGCAGGGAGCATGCAGGAGATGCACCAGCACAATCCTGAGCTCTGAATTTTGGCAGAGGGGAGAACCCCTCACCCCAGTGCCATTGGTGAAAATTTCTAGTGAAAATCCCTCAGGAAAAGCCCCCCTGTGCATTTAGAGGAGGAATTTTTGTTGCTTTGGGAGATGAGTCTCCTGCAGCTCCCCTTTCCCCATCCCACTGGCACTGCTCCCAGTGCTGCTGCTCCCCTGGGCAGCACAGGGATGCCCAGCATCCTTCCACCCTGCCTTGGAAAACTTGCCCCAACTCCTTTATTTTTCATTCCCATTTTTTTTCCTCACACTTTAAAAGCAGAATTGCAGCCAGGCCGTGTCCTCCCGGGATGAATCACCGCAGCCGAGAAGTCCAAGAAGGGAAAACAACTGAATTCTCGTGCTCTGGGGCTGAAGCTGCCCTCCTCCTCCTCCTCCTCCTCCTCCTCCTCCTCATCCTCCTCCCTATCCCAGAGGAGGTGGTGCTGCTGGGTTTCTTCATGAGAGCATCCCTGACCAAATCAATGCTCCTCTTTGAGCTGGGAGCCTGGGAAAAACCACGGCCGAGGGAAAAGCAAACATCTCCAGCCCCGGGCCTGCGAATAAACACGGGAATATTATTAGCAACTGAAGCAGGGCTGAATCAGAGCTGCTGATTTATGCTCTTATTTCCTTTCAAGAAGTTACTCTTTGGAGAGCAGCTCGGACTTTCCTTACCCGTGGGAGAGCAGGGAGAGGCTGGGCAGGGAGGGAAAGCAGCCCCGGATGTGATTCCCTACGGCGTCGGGCAGGCTCCCTGTGCTGTGCCACAGGTCCCTCTGTTCCCATGGCAGTGCCTTCCCCAGGACCTGGTGGTCCCAGGGATGGCCTGGCTCTTATTTAGAGATGATAGGCTGGTAGCAGGGAGGGAGGCATTGGAAGCCAGGGATGAGGTGACACCTGGAAAAAGAGGTGACTTGTGCTCGGGGATGGCGGTGGTTGGTACCCAGGGATGGGCTGACATGCCCCAAAAAGGTGACTGGCACCGTGGAATGGAGGTGACTGGTACCTGGGGATGGGCTGACATGCCCCAAAAAGGTGACTGGCACCATGGAATGGACATGGTTGGTACCCAGGGATGGCAGTGGCTGCCATCCCCCAGCTTTATGGCACTTGTGGGACTTAGGGCAGAGCATCACTGATCCCAAAGGAAAGGCTGCTTAGGCTTGAAACCCTACAAAACCCAAGCCAACCTCCTGCTTTAATACTTCCCAAGAGGACAGAATGTGATTTTTTTTTCCCTCGAGTGATTTTCTGCCAGAGGCTGAGTGATGGAGGCAGTAGAGGATTGGATGGAATAGCATCATCCTGTTTTGGGAGATGGTGCCAGCCAGGGGCTTTTCTGGCTGCACAAGGAAGTTTTAGATGCCAGGATGATGCTGTTTGTTGCAGAGTTGTTTGCTCATTGCATTGGGATGGATGGAAGCAGGTCCAGTTTATTTCCAAGCCTTTTCTTTCTGGAGTTTGGGTAGAAATAGAGCTGAGGATGTGTTAAAATTGTTAAGCTGGGGAATTCACCGTGCACTGTCCCCGTGGACCAGTGGCTCCCACTATGTCCCAGCTCCCTCTAGTGGGATCTACCCTGGGAACAAGCGTGCAGGGAAAGAAAAGGTGCAGAAATTCCAGATCCTTTCAAACTGGGAATGCTGGGTTCAAGGAGGTGCCAAGATTCAGGCAGCTCCTAGCACAGCCCTACTGTGGCACCCTAGAGAATCTCCCATCAGGAGCTGGCAGCAGGAACGAGCTGAAATTGAGGGAAAAACAACTTGTATTTATTTACTCTTTAAATTTTGGCGTGTTTTGAAGGGGTGGGAATAATTTTGCATGAGGCAGGGTTAGCTCCTCCTTCAGCAGCTGCAGGAAGGCCTTGAGCAGCAAATCCCACTCCCAAAATGGTCTAAACCACTCAATTTTCGCCCCAAATCTGGATATTTTTGCCCCAGAACAGGGTCTCAGGGACAAAATCCCTGCTGCAGCTCACTCAGGCTATGTCTGGGTGAGTTTACAGCAAAGAAAGGGACAAACACTGAGTGCTGTGGGTGTGGGTATTTTGGGGTGATCTCTGGGGATGCAGAGATCCTCCTTGCCATGGGATGTGATTTTAGCATGCCAGACATGGGGTGACAGCAGGAGGAACGCCCTCCCACACCGACCCAATCACCAGGGTTTGGGAGAGTGGGGGGAGTGCTCAGAGTGGCTGGAATCATCATCATCATTCCATGCACTGATGTGTGCAGGGGCTCCGGGGCCAGAATCTGTGTGATCCCTCATGGAATGTACATTCCTACTCTCCCTTTGGCCTTTGTTTGTTTAAAAAATGGATGTTTTAGGACTTTCCTCCATCCATGCCTCTTCGTTTGCGGGGGCGGAGGCAGGACACAATATGCCATGGCCTTTTCCAAATGTTTTAGGATGTTTTCAAATCCCTGGGGATGCTCAGACTCCTCCTGCATCGATATTCCTGCTCAGGGAAAAGTGAAATGATGGGGTTACTCCTAGTTAAAAAAATAAAATCAATCAAGGTGGGAGAGTTCCCATCCTTCTTCAGGGCTGTATTTCCAGTGTCAGAGGGAAAGCTGGGGGAAAAGGCTTTCCCTTGGCCCCCATCCCAGGTTTGGGGTGCTGCTGAATCGCCCCCAAACCCCCGGTGCCGGATCCTCTCCATCTCTGGGTTTTCAGGAGCATTTTGCCACGCTGGCACAAGCCTTGGGATGGGAGATGAGTCCCTTGGCTCCATCCCAAGGAGCTGGCACGCGTTTCCCAGGAGGGTTTGGGGTTTTGGGAGAGGAAACGCTCAGGCTGGGAGAAAAAAAAACCAACAGGGGCTGGTCCGAAAGGAAATCTAAAGGTGTTTACAAAGAGCCGCGCTGCTAAAAATAACCGGCTCATATTTTAGACAGCCCTAAAAATAGGCAGCGCTGTTGGAGTGGCCAAACACTCCCAGGAATTTCCTGTGGGCTGCGGGCCGCCTGCAGGGGGGTCCGGGCTCGGCTGCCGGGTTCGCATCCCGGGGTGATGGAGAGGGGACCCCCGAAAGCGCAGCGGGATTCGGCCTGGCTCCTTCCTTACACCGGGCAGGACGGGTTTAACCCTTCCGCCGCCATCCTGTGCCGCATCCCGAGGGGTCCGAACCCACGGCAGGA
>NW_005054530.1:351448-353564 GCF_000277835.1 Geospiza fortis
GGGGCCAGCGGGAGCCGGACCGGGCAGGGACCGGGGCAGGAACGGGAATGGGACTGCCCCAGGAACGGGAATGGGATTGCAAACAAGAGGGATTGGGGGTTGCAATGCGGTTGGACCCAGGTTTACCCCCCTGCTGGGTGCACGATTGCAAGAGGAATGGGATTGGGATTGCAGCTCAAATGAACCTGGGATTGTAAAAGGAATGGGATTGGGATTGCAAGCCAAATGAACCTGGGGTTGTAAAAGGAATGGAATTAGGATTGCATCTCAAATGAACCTGGGATTGTAGGAAGAATGGGATTGCCATTGCAACTCAAATGAACCTGGGATTGTAGGAAGAATGGGATTGCGATTGCAACTCGAACCTGGGATTGCAAAAGGAATGGGATTGGGATTGTGGCTCAAGTGAACCTGGGATTGTAAAAGGATTGGGATTGGAAGCGCAACCCAAATGAATCTGGGATTGTAAAAGGAATGGGATTGGGATTGCATCTCAAATGAACCTGGGATTGCAATGTGGTTGGACCCAGTTTTGCACCCCTGCTGGGTGCAGGATTGCAAGAGGAATGGGATTGGGATTGAACTCCAGATGGATCTGGGGTTACAGCCCAAACGGGTCCAAAGCCACGAGCCAGGTATGTCCAGGATTCCCACAGGAGTGGTTCTGGGATTGCAGCCCAAATGGATCTGGCATTGCCATGCAGATGGACCCAGGCTGGCTTCCCTGTTGGGTCTGAGATTGCAACAGGAGTGGGGTTGGGATTGCAAAAGGAATGGGATTGGGGTTGCAGCACAGATGGGTTTGGGATTGCAGTGCGGCTGGAGCCAGGTTTGAATCCTTGGTAGGTCTGTGATTACTGCCCAAATGGTTCTGGAATTGCAAAGGTATGGAGTTGGGATTGCTGCTGAATGGGTCTGGGGTTGGAAGCCAAAATGGCCCAGGATTCCAACACACGTGGGGCCCAGGATGGCAAATAAATGGGTCTGGGGCTGCAACCCAGGGTGTTGCAGCCCAGCTGGGCCTGGATCTGCAACCCAGGTGGGTTTGGGATTACAACCCAAAAACACCCAGGACTGCAAGCAGGAGGGTCTGGAACTGGAATCCAGATGGACCTAGATGAGCAAGCCATTTTGTTTTGGGATTGGAACCCAAATGGATCTGGAATTGGAGCCCAAATAAACCAGAGGTTGCAACAGAAGCATGTTTGCAATAGGATTCTAGCAGAGCCCAGGATTTTATCCCTATTGGATCCCAGATTGCAATGCAGATATGCCCAGGATTGCAACTGAGATGGGTTTAGGATCGCAGCCCAAATGTGTCTGGGGTTACCACCAAAATGAATCTGGGACTGGAGCTCAGAACAGCCCAGGTTTTCAATCCAGATGGCTCTGGAATTGCAATGCAGATGGATCCAAGCTTGCAACTAAACTGGTTCTAGGATGGCAGCCTAAAGGAATCTGAGATTACAGCAGATAGGGGTCTGGGGTTGGAGAAGAGCTCAGGTGTGGGATTGCAAACCAAATAAACCCAGCATTCCAGCAGCTGGGATGACCAGGGCACTGCAGTTGCAGGAGCAGGAGCTGCTGCTGCCTTGAGAGCAGCCTCTTTACCTGGGTGCAATTAGCATTCCCTGCCCCTGATCCCGGGGTGCATTGGCAGCTCCTGCTGCTCCCATGACCTGCCCCGAGTGGTCTGTCCTCTGCCATGCACCCTTCCCGGGGTGGGGTGCTCATCATCCTCACTTCCAAGAGGAAATTTACTGGCTGCAATGAGAGGATGCAGCCCTGCTGCACGCCGTTGCTGTGGAAACGGGGTGAGCGGCTAATTAGATTTAATTAACGAAGCAGGAGGGGAGCGTTACAAACAGATCTGGGCAGGATGCATCACCCGGCCAGCAGGGATGTGGGTGCTGAGGTGGTGATGCCGTGGGGGGGAAGGGGGCGTGCCTCAGTTTCCCTGCCTGCAAGGTCAGGGAGGGGGGACGGAATCCCTGAGGATGCTGAGCATCCCAGCATCACCCGTCCCTAAAAATCCCATGCCCCAAGAAAGCATCATCTCCCCTGCAGCATCCTCTCTGGGCACAGCCTTTGCAGCCGCATCCCTCGGCGGGATCCG
>NW_005054530.1:354244-361749 GCF_000277835.1 Geospiza fortis
AGAGGCGTCGGATGGGGGGAAATACCCCAATTCCAGGGGCTGATCCTGAGGGTGCTGAGCAGGATGAGGCCCAGGCGAGGTGGGGGTGTCCCCAGGGAGAGCAGATGGAGGCTGAAGCATCTTCAGCCCCCCAGCGGAGAGGCTTTGCTGGGGTGGGGGATGCAGTGGGGCACGTCCTGCCTTTGCCCTGCTGGGATGGTGCCTTTGCCCCAGCTCTGCTCATCCCAGTGGGAATTTGCCCCTGCCGGGGTTATGCTGGTGCTGTAAGGGTGGAAAAAATCCCCTTGCCAACAGTTGGGCCTCATCCTGCGTGTTCCCACTGCTGCTGGTGCACCTGAGCCTGGGCAGCTCCTGGGTCTGACCCTGGGACAGCTCCAGGAAAAAAGGGACCAGCAGGGAACTACAGGCTGGGGGAGGGCAGGGGAAACTGAGGCAGTTTGGGGCGCCAGATTCCCCTAAGCTCCAGTGAGCGCCCGTCCATCCGTAATTACAGCTAATTAATCCAGCAGTGAGAGTGTTCATAAGCTCTCTAACCAAGTGGGGAGGTCTCAGCTGGTGTTCCCAATATCTCCATGGTTTCCTGGTTCCTGGAGAGCCTTGTACCCGTCACCAATATTTGGCTCCAGACAAGAGTTTCCTCCGTGCTTGGTTCCATCAGCAGCAGGGAAACTGAGGCACAGCTCTGTCCTAGAGTGGGATCTGGCCAGGATCCCTCTCTATTGCTCCCTGGGGACCCTGAGGGGCACGGTGGGCTCTCTCCATGGTGAGGATGGCCAAACTTCTTCCTGTGGCTGCAGAGCAGCTTCACAGCTCATTGTGTCCCCACTGGGGAGGACACGGCCCCACATGTCCAGGGGCTCATCCCACAAGACCGAGGACATTTGGGGTGTCTCACATCCAGGGTCTCTGGAGATTCTGCACATGCAAAACTTCTGGGGTATCTCTGCACCCAGGGCATCTCTGCAGCAAAAGCTTTTGGGATATCTCTGCACCTGCAGTCTCTCCTTCCCATGCAAAACCTTCGGGGTGTCTCTGCACCCAGGATCTCTGGGGTGTATCCAAACACAAAACTTCTGGGGTGTCACTGCACCTCTGGAGCATTTCTGCATCCCAGGGCCCTTGGGGCATCTGCCACCAAAATCTCTTGGGGTGTCTCCCACCCAGCAGCCTTGAAGCGTTTCACACCCAGAACTTCTGGGGTGTCTCTGCTCCCAGGGCCTCTGGAACATCCCACACCCAAAACCTTTGGGTGTCTCGCGCCCTGGGCCCTGGAGCACTGCCCCTCCAGGCTGAGCTGCAGGGAGCGCACACAGGAGGGCTCCCCGAGCCCCACGGCCAAGGAGACCCCCACCCATCTGCCTCCCAGGGCTCCCCACCACCCCACCGATGGTCCTGCCCCAGGGTGCCCGGGGTGCTGGGCGGGAGCGAATTCCTGCGGGTCCGCTCGGAGCGGCTCCACAGGGCTCTGGCTCCGACCCATGTAGGGCTGTGAGCTCCAGGGCGGGCTCCTGACGCGGCCGCGGAGGAAACCAGGCGTCTGTGCGCTCGGTGTCATGTACTTCCTAATCCTCCCGGATTCCTCCATCGGGCTGCAGAGGCAGCGCAGGGGAGCTGGACGCCAGCCGGGCTCTCCGGTGCTCAGCCTCCGCCGCCAGGCCCGCCTCACCCCAAAACCTCGTGTGTGTCTTCTCCCCCCGGGCAGGACATGAGGAAACACGTCATCATGACCCTGCTGGACACCGAGCAGTCCTACGTGGAGTCCCTGCGCACCTTGATGCAGGTAAGGTGGCAGGGTTGGGGTGTGACGCCCCAGAGCTCCCCCAGCATCCTCCCTGTCACCCCAAATCCTGGCTCTGGGGGCTGTGCCACGAGCTGGGTGGCACCGGGGTGGGCTGGGGACAGCGGGAGCAGAACTGTGACAGCAGCGTCAAGAACCGGGGGTACGAATTTACCTCCATGGCCAAAGCGAGCCTGTGACATTCCCAGCGTGCTGTCACCCGGCAGGTAGCGTGTCCCCACCTCTCTTGCCGTGCTTGCCTTCCAAAACCTCCTCCTCGTGTTGCACCCCATCTCCTGATGGCCCTGCCACGATGGGGGCCCCCTGAAATCCCCCGTTCCCTCGTGCTCCCGTTTCCTGCTGGGATCATCACCTGCAGACCTGAGCCAAAGGTTTTTCTCAGGCTTTTTTTTGCTGAGCTGGTTCCAAACCCCCTGCAGCAGCCTGGCCCGAGGGTCCACCCCACGTTTCAGATGCTAATGAAGGTGTTTCAGCAGGTTAATGACGGTCAACGCCCTGGAGACGTCACCTGGCCGAGGTGTGGCTTGTCCAACCACATCCCTGCAGGGGGGAAACACCACCAACTTCCAGCTCTGCAAAAGCAGCAGGGCCTGTGGGACCTCTGTGGCCGTCCCCAAGAGCATGGGGCACTGCATCCCACCCTGCCGTGGGCTCTTCCCACAAATGCCCCACAAGGATGTCCCCGGGTGGACACAGATGTGCTGCAGGAGGGGAGGACCCTCTGGCTGCTGCCAGTGCAGACCTTGGCTTAGAGAGGCACGAGGACTCTGGGGCTGATTTTGGGGGGAGCTGTACAGGATTTAGGGCTGGGGGGTGTCCCTGCTGGTCTTGGCATGGACAGAGTCTGTCCCATTGTCTGTGCATCCCCTGAGGTGGGAGGGACAAGGTGGGAGCCAATGCCTGAGCTCTTGTCCATGGGACCTGGCGCAGTGCCACTGGGGGGGACCTGGCTTTCTGACAGGGATCAGAGGGCTCCAGGTGTCCCCAGCTCCCCGTCCCAGCTGGGACAGGATGCTCAGGTCCTTGTCATGGCTTGGTGGCACTTAGCATGGGACAAGGAGCACCTTGGAGCATCATCTTCCAGCCAAGCCAGATGGTGCACGGGCAAGCCCTGCCTGCTGTCCCTGTGGGCTGCAGCAAGGGCTGCCTCCATGCTCTTCTTCCCAATGTGGGAATGCATGGCACAGTCCATCCCAGCTCCTGCTGCAGGTGCTGGACACAGTAGGACAGGTGAAGGGAGTTAGGAGCCTCAGGATGGATTTGGTCCTTCTAACTTGGGTCTCCACGAGATATCTGGCATCAGCTTGAGGAATGTGATCCCTGAGGAATGACTTCTCCTTGACCACCTTGGTTGGAGAGGTCTGAAGCCACTGGAGATGGGTCCTGTCCTCACTGCTCATCTCCGTGGTCCTCCACACATCCTGACAGCCACCAGCACCCTGAACTGGTCAGACTGAGTGGGTGGCAAGCCTTGAGAAGACCTTCCCCATCCCGCTGCATCCCCTGCAAATCCATCTCTCCCATTCCAGGGGCACTCCTCCGCTCTGCAGCTCTGCCCCATGCATGGAGGAGAGGGGTTTCATAGCAGAGCCACCCACCCAGCCCTGCTGAGGACCTGCTGGCCCTGAGTATTGCTCCTTGGCCATTGTGTGGTGGTCCAGGGCATGACCCAGTGGGTGCATCCTACTGGTCCAGCCCCTCCTGGTTCCAAACACCCTAAATGCCACCAGGAACACTCTGGCATTTGGATCCCGGGGTGGTGTTGCTGTGATTTCCCAGCTAGGTCAGGGCAGGTGGAGGTGGTGAAGGCTCATGGCAGCAAAGATGGCTCTGAAGGCCCTGGGACAGAGGATGCTGTGCCATGCAGGTTCCTCGTGCAGAGCTGTCCCCCTCCCCACACAGCTGTGGGGATTCACTGAGGGACCCAGGAGGGTTGGACTGCAAAACCTGGCTGGTCCTGCTGATGGGTCCCAGAATCCCCTGGAGGAAGTCCCTGCTGCAGAGTGCCATCCGTCCCCATGATTACATGGGCTGAGGGATCCGGGCTGGCTGGGGAGGCAGAGGGAGCCCCCACGGATGCCGGTGCCTCTGCTTGCCCGCAGGGTTACATGAAGCCGCTGAAGCAGCCGGAGAATTCCCTGCTCTGCGACCCCTCGCTGGTGGACGAGATCTTCGACCAGATCCCCGAGCTGCTGGAGCACCACGAGCAGTTCCTGGAGCAGATCCACGACTGCGTGCAGAACTGGCACGAGAAGCAGAAAGTGGGCGACCTCCTGGTGCAGTCGGTGGGTCCTGGCGGGGCAATTCCCCCCGGGAATGCGGGCGTGCCCGCTCCTGGGCACGGCCCCAGAGCAGAGGTTTGGGAGCAGGAGGCAGGGGAGTGATGAAAGGATGGGCCAAGCAGGCCTGGGATGGAGAGCAGGAGACGATCTCCAGGCCTGCTGTCTGCTTAGCATAAGGGTGGGAGCTGCTCCTCCCGGCTGGCTCTGCAGCTCCGCGTTTCTGCCTCGGGAGCGCAAACGTCAGGGCTGAAAAATCGAGGTGGGCGGACGGCGGGTGAGCCCTCCCTGCGCCTGCCCAGAGCCAGAGTTAACCCTTGGGGCAGCTTCTTCCAGGCTCTCCCAGCGTGCCCATGGTCCATGATGCTGGATCTAGCCCTGTTTTCCCCCCACCCAGTTCTCCAAGGATGTGCTGGTGAACATCTACTCTGCCTACATCGATAACTTCCTCAACGCCAAGGACGCCGTCAGGATCGCCAAGGAGGCCCGGCCGGCTTTCATGAAGTTCCTGGAGGTGGGTCCTGGTTCCTGCCTCCATAGATCCTGGCCATGATCTAGAGCCAGGCAGAATGGGAGCAGATTTATTGCCAGACTGGGAATTTTGCCCCCCACACACCTTCTTGGTTTTGTTGCAAAGAGGGTCAGTCGGGGTGAATCGGAATCACTCCATCTGGTGTGGAAGTTTGGACCCCACACCAAAATGGGTGATCCTGGCTTAGTGGGAGGCTGTGTCCCACCAAGGGCCCATCCCTGTCCCTCCTGGGTGTTTTGCAGCAAAGCATGCGGGAGAACAAGGAGAAGCAGGCCCTGTCAGACCTGATGATCAAGCCTGTGCAGAGGATCCCGCGATACGAGCTGCTGGTGAAGGTGGGTGACACGGGGGTGGCAGTGGCACACCAGCAGTGGGGGAGGCCACAGCTCCTCACCTCCACACAGCTTTCAGGGCTCTCAGGTCTCTCCTGACCCCTTTTCCCACCCCCTGTCACAAAGTTGGTGTCCCAGGTGTGCACATGGCTCTGCCCTGGTGGACATGGTCTCTCTGAGGACACTCATCCTGCTGTCCCCTCGGGGCTGGTTCCATCCCCAGGAGCCAGAGCAGCGTGGGAGGGGCTCGGGCGGTGACACTGGTGCTGCCAGAGGTGACAGCCTGGCCCTGTCCCCCCTGGCAGGACCTGCTGAAGCACACGCCCGAGGACCACCCCGACCACCCGTTCCTCATCGACGCCCAGCGCAACATCAAGCAGGTGGCCGAGAGGATCAACAAGGGCATGAAGAGCGCCGAGGAGGTGGAGAGGAACGCCCGCATCGTGCAGGAGATCGAGTCCCACATCGAAGGGATGGAGGACGTACGTTTGGGGGGGGGCTTGGATGGGGTCACGCTTTTCTTCTCCACAAAATGCCCTCATTTCTGCCCTTTTGGGTCACCCCAGGCCGCTTGGGTCACTTGTTTGCTCCTCCAGGTGCAGCTTTCCCCATCATCATTTGGTCTTTGTGGGCCCCTGGGGGTTTGGGAAGGGACTGGGGTTCCATTTCTGAGCTGGGGGATGCAGGGGCAGGGATGAAGGCCACAAAGCTCCCTGCAGTGGCTTCCCAACCACGGCTCTCCTTGTCCCCACAGCTCCAGGCTCCGCTCCGCAGGTTCCTGCGCCAGGAGATGGTGGTGGAAGTGGTAAGAGTGGGATCTGAGGGGAAATGGGACCCTCTGGGTGGGCAGTGGGAGGCTGTGAGTGCAGGTCCCGGGGTGCCTGTGTGCCCGTGGGAGGCTATGGATGGATGGATGGATGGATGGATGGAACGGACAGATGGAAGGGCAAGGCAGCACATGGGGAAACTGAGGCAGGGCCCTCTCCCAGCACTGGCACAGATGGTCAGTAACCCCCTGGTGTCTCCCACTGCTCCACAGAAGGCGGTGGGTGGGAAGAAGGACCGCTCCTTCTTCCTCTTCTCGGACCTGCTGGTGTGCACCACGCTGAAGCGCAAGTCGGGCTCGCTCCGCCGCAGCTCCATGAGCCTGTGAGTAGCCCCAGGCTTGGGGACACCCCCAGGGTGTCCCTGCCAGCTGGCCTGGCTTTAGGGGGCTGTGGCTGTGGGTGCAGCTCGGCCATCCCCCCCCAACCTCCCAGGTACACGGCGGCCAGCGTGATCGACACCGCCAGCAAGTACAAACTGCTCTGGAAGCTGCCCCTGGAGGATGTGGACATTGTCAAAGGTCTGTCACCGCCTCCTGGGGTGTCCCATCTCACCCCAAAACCCATGGCTCCCCCAGGCTATGGTAGTGCCAGGGAGGGAGGGGTTAACACTGTGTGTGTGTCCCCACGCAGGTGCCTCACAGGCCACCAACAGGGAGAGCATCCAGAAGAGCATCAGCCGCCTGGATGAAGACCTCAACACGCTGGGGCAAGTCAGCAAGCTGTCAGAGACCCTCAGCTTCCCCCACCAGGTATGGGGATGGCCTTGTCCCCTGGTTGGATACGTTCCCAGTGGGAACACACAGGATGTGCTCAGCCAGAGGGGACAACCTGTGGCAGGGCTGGTGGCCATAAGCGCCCTAAAGCCACAGAAGAGGTTGGGGCAGCCTCTTTTGGAGGATGCTAGGGGATGAACAGGGGGTTATCAAGCACGTGGCTTGTGGTGGCCCGTCCCTGAGAGCTGAAGTGTTGTCCCTGTCCCAAGGGCCTGGATGACGTGATCAAGGACCTGATGGCCGCCATCCACCGGGAGCTGTCGGAGAAGCAGTCCCTGTCCTTCAGCATGGCCTTCCCCCCCAACAAGGTGGAGCTCAGCACCACCAAGGCTGACGGCACCGAGTCCTTCGTCTTCGAGTTCCCCAACCCTGACGCCCGGCTCGGCTTCGAGCAAGCCTTCGAGGACGCCAAGAAAAAGCTGGGTAACACCAGGGAGGGGGCAGCTGGACGTGGTGGTGGGCTTGGCATTCCCCCCACCCCGCTTTGGCACACCCCTTTTGATCCCCCAATCTGATTTTCCCAGCCTCCAGCAAAAACTGCCTGGACCCAGAGTTCCTCAAAGCCATCCCCATCATGAAGACACGGAGTGGGATGCAGGTACCCAAAGTCTGGGCTCAGGCACCCCACAGGTCCTCCCCATCCCAGTGCTGCCATACATCTCCTGCATCCCTCCTGAATAACCCAACCTTCTGCTCCCTCGCAGTTCTCCTGCGCCTCTCCCAGCCACGGCAGCCCAGAGAGCTCGCACGAGGTTTGGGTTTGCAACAGCGACGGCTACGTGGGGCAGGTTTGCCTGCTGAGCATCCGCAAGGAGCCCACGGTGGAGGCCTGCATCGCCGTCTGCTCCGCCAGGATCCTCTGCATCGCCTCCGTGCCCGGCCTCAAGCGCGCCTACAGGTACGACATGCCCGGCCTCGCGGCGCCGGCCGTGCTGGAGGCTCGGGGTGATGTCAGGGCGATGCT
>NW_005054530.1:361759-362380 GCF_000277835.1 Geospiza fortis
GCGCCGCAGCCGCCCGAGGACGCGGGGCCGCAGCCCTGCCTACACATCTCCATCTCGGGCTCCTCGCTGGAGCTCTCGGAGCCCGTGGACGGCAGCAACAGGGAGCTGGTGCCCTTTGACAGCGATGACACGGATGATGAGTCCTCGCCCAGTCCCTCTGGGACGCTGCAGAGCCAAGCCAGCCACTCCACCATCTCCTCCAGCTTCGGCAGTGAGTCCTCCCCAGCCCCTGCTTAGAGAGAAAGAAATACACTTTTTAGCCCCAAAAGTATGGGCAGCTGCATTGTTTTGGCCTCTCTGCCTTGTATTCCTCGGGGGAATCTGCAGGTGGAGGCTTTTGAGCCTGGGAAAAGAGATGTTGAGAGGCATTGGCCCAACAGTGTGGTACTAAGGTGGGGGGGGGTTGGATGAAACCTGGTGGGTTTTGGGGCTCAGCATCCCTGTGCCATCCCCTGGGCTTGACATCACCCATGATGGTCTCTTCCCCATGACTTTGGAAGCTGTTGGATGGTCAGACCCCATTCCTTCCCCCTCCGCAGATGAGGAGATGCCGAGCTGCAAGGAGGCAGCGGTGGAGACGACGAGCTCGGAGGAGGAGCAGGAGCCTGGCTCCATCCCCAT
>NW_005054530.1:362446-363285 GCF_000277835.1 Geospiza fortis
TCCTTCCCCCGCGGCAGCCTCGAGGACCTGCTCAGCCTCGACCCCGAGGCCCATCAGAGCTCCATGTGGCTGGGCACCGAGGATGGCTGGTAGGTCCCCGGGGTGGGAATTCCTGCCTGGAATTCACGCCAGGCCCCGGGGGAGCCTCAAGCTTGGCTCTCCTCCTGCAGCATCCACGTGTACCAGTCCTCGGACAATATCCGGAACAGGAAGAACAGCATGAAGATGCAGCACGCTGCCGCCGTCATGTGCATCCTGTGAGTGGGGAGGGAAGGGGGATTTTCAGCTCTGGGGAGGCCAAGAGCAGGGGATTTTGGGCTTCTGCAGCTGCATGTCAAAGGTGGTTTGTGTCCACAGGTACCTGGATAACCAGGTTTTTGTGTCACTGGCCAATGGGGAGCTCGTTGTGTACCAGAGGGAAGCAGGTGAGGTTGGATTTGGGATGTTAAAAATGCAGCCCCAAAGTAGTGGATGTTGGAGGGTGGCTTGGGCAGCCCCTGGGGAGGATGCTCCGTGTGGCTTCCCTGGAGGGATGCTGGAGACACCACACTCAGAGGCAGGTGTAGGTGGGCATTCTTCTGCCACTGGAACCCCATGGTGGCACCAGTTTATGTCCCCTCTGAGAGGTGACCTGGAGAAAGTTGTCTTCAGCCACCACACCCCATTGTCCATATCGAGTTGGACTTGTTTTTTGGGAACATTTTAACTACCCACCCCACTCTCCCCACCCTCTCAGGCCGCTTCTGGGACCCCCAAAACTCCAAGTCCCTGTCGCTGGGCTCCCCGGGGAGCCCCAGCACCATGATGGTGGCGGTGGCAGGGAAGCTGTGGTGCGGCTG
>NW_005054530.1:363879-364189 GCF_000277835.1 Geospiza fortis
GATCCAGGGCAGCCACAGCTGCTCTGGGCACCCTGTGCCAGGGCCTGCCCACCCTCACAGGGAGGAATTCCTTCCCGACTTCCTCTCTTGGTGGGAAGCCATTCCCTGTTGTCCTATCAACCCACTGTGATGCCAGCAGCCAGGGGGGTGTGAGCTCCCTTCCCAATGCCCCGTGTGCCGCACACAGATCCCTCTGGGAGTGGATCCCTGTGGGTGGGGGGATCCCAGCCCCGTGGGGCAGGACGAGGCACTGACAGGGGGCATGCCCGGCAGGCTCGGATGCCATCATCCGGCAGCACAAGGCCGCCTG
>NW_005054530.1:364274-364834 GCF_000277835.1 Geospiza fortis
TCCAGGGTGAACAACTGGCAGTGGAGGGTGGGGGAAACTGGGTGCTCAATGCCCAATTTGGACAACTCCAAGTTTCCCAGGGAGACCCAAATTCCCACGGTGTCACCCAGATCTGAGGCGAGGCTAGGATGGGGAGGAGGAGGAGATGGGATGGGAGCTGGCGGTTTTGATGGAGGAGTTAATTTAGGGGCCCACTTTGGGCCGGGAGGCTCTGTTGGGATGACAGGAGGCTTTTGGGGCCGGGATGTGGTTCCTGGGAAGGCGGCAGAGGGCCGATGCTGAGGTGTTCTGGTGGGGAGCAGGGCAGCTGTGGGCGCACAGGTGACAGCGTCTGGGGGGCTCTGCGCTTGGCAGGGGCCGAGAAGGCGAGCGAGGCGGAGAAACGAGACCCGGCGCGGCCCCGCGCCCCCGCCCTGGCCCTGTCCACGCCCAAGATGCTGGTGATCAGCGGCGGCGACGGCTACGAGGATTTCCGGCTGACCAGCAGCAGCGAGACCGTGGGCAGGGACGACAGCACCAACCACCTGCTCCTCTGGAGAGCGTGACCTGCCCGGGCCAGC
>NW_005054530.1:366018-367246 GCF_000277835.1 Geospiza fortis
ATATATTATATATATATAAACATCCTTATTTATTTGGGGGTTTGGGGAGGGCTCAGGGGCGTCATCGCCGCGTTGCAGTCCTTCCATTCGGGAGCTGAGGGGTTAAAACTTCCCGGAGCATCGTCCCGAGGGAGAGCCCGACCCGGCTGGAGCGCACTGCTGGAGGGGGGAGCTGATGGAGGGGAGGAGGGAAGGAAATTTGGGTGTCCCCCCTCCTTCTCTGTGATTCCCAGCGGGATTTTGCAGCCTGGGAAGCGGGATGAAGGCGCCGCTGCCGTGTGAAGCGTCTCTGGATGAGAACAATCATCTTCAGCCGCCAGGGCTGTCCCCCCACCCTTACAATGTGGGGCACCCTCAAAACGAGACTGTGCTGGACCAGCCCTCCCCGCTGTGCCCTTTTCCTCCCGGATTTTCCTGCTTTCACCCCAGGATCCAGGCGAGATCAGTGCTCCCAGACTGGGACACCCTGTTGTCCCCATGGGAGACGTGACAAGCGTGGTGGCAGGGATGAATCAGGGTGTCCCCAATCCCACACAGCTGGGTGAGTGACAGGAATGCTGCCATCCCACATGGAGCCGTCCGTCTGTCCGTCAGCGGGGTGAGTGGGCGTGTGCTATTTTTGGGACGATGAGGATATTTTGGGAAAGGGGTGGCGGGGGGGGATTTCGGTCACTTGGGGGCTCTTTGTTATTAAAGGACGCCCGTGGCAGAACGATCCCAGCGTGGTCTCGTCCTTCACCTCGGCATGGGGCGGCAGGGACAGGGTGAGGAGGGCACGGCTCCCACCACTCACCGCTGCCACTGGTGATGAAGACGCCGGTGGGAGGAAGAAACTGTTTCCACCATCGGGGTGCAGTTATTCTGTCCTGGAAAACCCTGAGGGGGATACCAGGATATTCCTCCCTTGTGCCGTGGCATTCCCTGGGTGGACAAACGGCCCAACAGGGGACACCAGGTCATCCTGGGGAAAACCGAGGGGAACAGAAGGGGGCCTGATGGCAACCGGGTGTCCCCACTGTGTCCCCGAGGGAACAGGACAAGGTGCGCTGTAGGACAGGTAGGAAAGCGGGGCGCAGCACTCAGGGGTGCCCCATGCGAGCCCACATGAGGAAGAAAGAAAAACCAGCCCTTTTTCTTGTTAATTTAAGTTCCTGCTGGGCAGGCAGCACCCACCCCGCCCTGGTCGTTCCCGTTTTCCCCGCGGGGGGCACAAAGCCCATCCCAAATC
>NW_005054530.1:367882-370291 GCF_000277835.1 Geospiza fortis
GGGATGCTTTGACTTTAACGCTGGAATTTCGTGGCTGTCCGCTCGTTCCCGCCGTTCCCCCGGGAGTGCGATAATGCCGAGTTTCGCTCCATCTGCCGGACAATCCCCTCCTTGTCCCGGGCTGTCTCCAGCAGCTGCTCCCCGGAGTTTTTGCGAACAGTTGCTCCTTTTTCCCTCCGTTTGTCCGCAGGAGCCGTCGGGTGAAACCCTGCTCCCCCTCGGGGAGGGGAAGCCCTGGCTGGAATCGCGGCGGGCAGTTTTGGGTTACAGATTCTATTCCGGGGAGCTGGGAATGAACGGCTCATGTGATCCGGAGGGATCTGGGGAGGTTTCCAACACCGAGTCTCCTCTTCTGGTGTGTTGGCATTGGTGGGGCTCGGGGCTTGGAGTGTCCCCAAAAACAGCCGGGTCTGGCGCTGGTGGGGTTATTTTTTAGTTTCCTCTGGCAAATTCTGTCGGTTTGAGGAGTGTGTCAGGGCAGCTGGGCTTCCCAGCATCCCCAGCTGGGGATTTGTGCCTGCATAGCCCATCCCCTCTTGGGATGGCCCCAAGCTGCCCCCAAAAGCGGGTGCTGAGCCCTGGGCAAAGCTCCAGTGCCAGCCAGGAGCTGGCACCCTCTGCTCCCTGCACCTCCTGCATCCCTGTGGCAGCGTTTTGTTCATCTCAGGGATGCCCTTAATCCCTGGATTAAGCTTGGCCTCAAATCAGCTTTACCCCTGCTCCTGGTGGTGTTAAGATCCAGTTATGCTGATCTGGAATGCTCGTGGTCCCTCAGCCACAGTGGGACCTTCCTGTCCCCTCCTGAGGCCATTTCTTCCCCAGACATCTCAGTGTGTCCCCAAAATGCTTGAAGAGCACAGCCCCCAGAGAATTAAAATGCTGCACGTCAGGTTTAAACTCGAGTTTTATGGGATTATAGGGTGGAGAGCTTGCACAGGGTACCACCATCCCTTTGTGCTTGGGGGGCACATCCCAAATCCCTGGGGGATTCAGGAGCTGGGCTGGCTCCGTGCTGGCATCCTGTGGGAGTGCTCCTGTACTGGGAGAAACTGGAGTACAGAGGATGCTCATCATTTTGGGTCCTGCTCATTTTGGGTCCTGCTCATTTTGGGTGTCCCAACCCACATCCTATAAACGCCCGGCTCACCCCCAGCACCCCCCTCACGTGTAATTAGCTGCATCTCGGCGTGGTGCTGGCCACTAATTAGGAGAAGCTCGTCAGGCCCAGGCTGTAATGAGGCTCTGCCAGGGCTCTCACAGGACCGTGACGACCGGGGTGGGGTGGGGGGGGAATTTCCATGCGGGCAGCAGGATTTCCATGCGGGGGCTGGATCCGGGTTTGGGTTATTATTTATTTTTTCCTTCCTTCCCCTGTGCTGTCAGCATAGATTTTAATTTTAAGAACCAATTGCTGAGCCCGAAGAGGGGGGATGAGGCTCTGGGAAACACGTCTTGTTTTGTTCGTGTTTTTATTTAAATATTTTAAAATTGGTTTTGGTGACTTCATTTCCTTGTGACAGATGCAAAAGGATTTCCTCCAGAGCAGGAAAAAAACCTTTCCTTAACTTTGTTTAGCATCATCTGCTCCTTGCATGAATGGTGTGAGGTTGGTCCCTTTCCTCTTTGGGACGGAGCTGGGACCTCCAAGGGAAGGAGTGATGCTGGCCATTCCATAAAATCTCTGAAATAATTTTCTGGGGGATGGTTCAGGACTGCTGCTGTTAGGGGTATTTAGGCAGCATCCCTAAATACCCCTACAGCAGCAGTAGGGGTATTTAGGGATGAAAGGGAGAAAAAGGGCCCCCAAATTACTTCTCCAGTGGGGCTTTCCCTGGATGACGACCCTGTTGCTCCCTCTTGGGCAGGTCTGCCTGGGTGATGAAGAGGAGCAGGTGACGAAGAGGAGTGAGATGCACTGGTGGCTTGTCACCGTGCTGGGGGTGAGTATGGCCTCGTCTGTCCCATCCCATCTCTCTGCTCCTCTGATGCTCCACCACCACCCCACCACCATACAGGACATGGGGGTGGGTTTGCATCCGCCCTGGCGCATCCAGTGAGTTCACATCCCTCACCCCGCTGGAGAGGGCCATCCGCTGGCTGTGGGGCAAGCCGGAGGGTGGCATTTGTCACCGTGCCACCAGGGCCACAGCAGGGGCGGCACTGAGCGCTCCGATCCCCGCAGGTGCTGAGCGGACCTGCCCGGACCAGCACCGGGAGCTGCGGCGCTCCGGAGCCGGGCACGGTGGGATGCCCGCCCGGAGAGGAGCCCAGCGGGGTAAGCCGAGCCCGGCGGGCTGAGCCAAGCCCAGCGGGGTAAGCCGAGCCCGGCGGGCTGAGCCGAGCCCAGCTGTGGCTGCGGGAACTGCGCATCGCTCACCTCCTCTCCTTCCCCCACCGCAGGACCCATCG
>NW_005054530.1:370450-390472 GCF_000277835.1 Geospiza fortis
CCCGGGCGCCGGGGCCGGGTGCTGCCCGTCCTGTCCCGCCCCGCAGGTTCCACAGCCCCGGAGGGGAGACGGAGCCCCGGGGCCGGTGCCTGCCCTGCGCCGCTGCTCCCCGCAGCACCCCGGGGTGCCCAGGTGGGTGCTAGAGCCACCTGGGCATGTGTGTCCCCCTTGGGATGTCCTGGCAGCTGAGGACACCTCTGCTCACGACACAAGCGGCTTCTGCTTTCCTGTGGAAATGGGGTTTAATCCCAATAATCCCAACAAAGGCCCTGTCTGAGGGTGATCCCTGTTTCCCTGCAGGCCGGCGGCGAGCCCGCAGCCCCGAAATGCCGGGCAGGACACCGGGAACCAACGGGACACGTGTGACCCTGCTGGGTGAGGAAGAGGAGGAGGCGGCAGCAGCGCAGGCAGCCGTGCTGACCATCGTCCCGGTCTTCTGTGCCATGGGATTGTTGGGAATCCTGGTCTGCAACCTGCTGAAGAAGAAGGGTTATCACTGCACCGCCAGCAAGGAGCCCCAGCCCGGCGGCACCGGTGAGCCCTGGTGATCCCACATCCATCTCGTCTTGCTCAGCCCATTCCTGTGGTTTCTTGTCCTTGTCCCAGGGCATCCTGCTTGTCCTTGGGGTGCCTCATCCCCCATCACCAAGTTTTCCCTAACTTCTGCTTCCAGGTGCCAGCTCCATCTACCAGCTGGAGGATGCCAACGAGGACACCATCGGGGTGCTGGTGCGGCTGATCACCGAGAAGAAAGGTCAGGGGCTCCCTGGGAAGGGACAGGATTGGGTGACCTGGGCCAGAGCCCCGTGACCCCCAGCTCCTTGGTGTCCTGTCACACACAGAAAATGCAGCAGCGCTGGAGGAGCTGCTGAAGGAGCACCAGAGGCAGCAGCTGATGCCACCGAGCTGTGCCCCCCTCAATAAGTAAGAGGCTGCCCTGAGCACCCCCCATGGTGGGAGCACCCCCACCATGCTGATGGCATTTCCCCCTCCCCAGGCTGCACCTTCTGCCTCAGTTTCCCCCTGCCTGCCACCACCAGCAGCACCTGCACACGGTGCAGGGCCCGGCCCCGTGTGCCCGCTGCGACCAGAAGTGGCCCGAGGTGCTGCCACCGCTCGGTGCCGCCAAAGCCCCCAAACCCGGAGCTCATCCCAGCGAGGTGACCATCCTCTCCATCGGCAGGTAAGCAGGGACAGCCGCTGGTGTGTCCCCTGTGCAGGGTGGGACAGGCTGACGTGATGATCCCCGACAGGTTCCGGGTGTCCCGGATCCCGGAGCTGAGGAGCGAGGCTGGGGGGGAGCCCCTCCGTGGTCCCCTCCCCGCGGGCAGCGGGATGTGACCCCGTCATGGAACAGCACCAAGGACCCCACCAGGTGAGGGGACAAAGGAGTTCTGAAGGCTGGGAAATGGAGCATGGACAGTGTGGGGACACAGAGTGGGGACAGCGAGGCAGGAGGGAGGGTGTCCCTGGCTGCAGGGTGCTGGCAGGGCCTGGCACGGGCTGGCACGGCCGGGGGCTGCTCCCTGACTCATGGGCAGCTGCAGGGGCTCACGTGCCCTCGCTCACGTCCCCGTGTCCCCTCCTCCAGCAGCGCTGCTGCTGCTGTGACCATCCCGCCCTGGGCCCCTCCCAACATGGACATGGAGGGGCTGGAGCGTGGCCAGGGCAGGGAACGGAGCTGGGAGGGGAATGGAGCACCAGGAGAGGCTGAGGGAGCTGGAAAGGGGCTCAGCCTGGAGAAGAGGAGGCTCAGGGGGGACACTGTGGCTCTGCTCCCAGGGAACAGGGACAGGAGGAGAGGGAACAGCCTCAACAAAATCTCCCCCTCTCTCCAGGGGAGATTTGGGTTGGGTAGTGACAGCCGTGGATGGGTGACACCGAGCGGCTCCTGCCACCCTGGCTGGTGCAAAGGGGCCAATCCAGGCTCACCTGTGGTCCATCCCTTGTCCTCCACAGCAGGCACCTGGCCTGGGGGCTGCCTCGGGGGTCGGTGACACCCACAAAAACCCCGTGGAGGGGTGGAGGACACCGGGTGTTGTGTGAAAGCCAGTCCTGCTCGGAGCTGTGACGTGCTGGAGGTGGCAGCTCAGCTCCTGCTCCTGCCACCAAGGTGTCCAAGAGCAGCAAATCCAGCATCTCGCTTGGCTGGTGAGAAGGGTTCTCTGTCCCTGAGGCCTGGTGGTGGCCACAGCGTGGTGGCCTCATAGAAGGTAACTCCAGGAGCTGCGATGCCAGGGGTGGTGGCCACAGGAATCATCATCTCTGGGAACCATGATGCCACCACACAGCTCCATGGAAGCACAGAGGGCACTGGATGCCATTTCACAGTCACCTTCTGGGTCTGTTGAGCTCTCCAGGACCATCAAGAACTCCTGATTTCCCTCCATCACCTGGTGCCAGCACTCAGCATCACAGGATAATGAATCACTGGATCATGGAGTGACTCCTCCCTTTCCAAAAGCCCAGCTGGAGCATGGATTGCTCTGGGCAAAGCTGGTCTCCTGCATCCATCCATCCATCCTCTCTCCAAAGTCCCAGTTCAGGAGCACACGGTGGTGATGCTCACCATGCAGATGACACATTTCACTTTCCATTGGAATTGCTTCTATGGGATCGTGCGGGCTTGGCCGTGTTGGGATCACTGGGATAACCCACCCAAGGTTGGGCTGGAGACCATCAGCCTCAACCACCAACCCAAAAAAGGGTTTATGGCTGGTCCCATTCCCCTCCCCACGACATCACCATGCCAAAAAACCAACCACCAAACCCTCTCGGGCTCTTTTATTTATTTATTTAATTTTTTTGGAAACATTTTAATAGTTATCGAATGTTCTACATCTTACAGTAAATATCGTACAGTTACAAACTCTTGGCTGAAATCTGTCAGGGAGATCACGACCTGATCTTCAGAACCAAAACCAGAACAGAAAACAAATGGGAAAACAATCCCAAATTTACACTTCAGATGGACAAACTGAGGCTGTGGGGCTCTCCAGGGCATCAGTCCAAGGCCATGTTCCCTTCACACCTGTGAGATGTAGACTTGGAAGACGTGGTTACTCTTGGGTTTAAATTTTTTTTTTGTTGCTGTTCTTTCAGGGAATTATTTTTTTGGTATTTATTTTTATTTAAGAGGTCCAATAATACTTAAAAATGAGCTGGTCTGGTGGTTGAAATCAATTTAAAATTAATTACATAGAAGGAGGGGTGGGAGCCTGGTGTGGGTTGAGGCCGTGTTGTGGGAATGGGAGGGTTTGGGTGTGATCCTGCACCTTGCCATGCTTCCCTACAAATCCCTCCCCTGATCCTGAACCCCTCTTCCCCCTGGAAAATTCCATGTCCCAGCTCCATCTCTTGCAGGAGGATGCGGGGAGGCTGCAGGTGGCCATGTTGCATCAAGATTATTCCCTACAAGCAGCACAGTCGAGCGCTTCCAAGTGGGAATCGCTCCTGTCAAACCACAAATTCTGCTATTCCTGCCCTGCAAACATTCCCACAAGTTCTTTTACCTGATTGCCAGAGAATCTCCAAGTGCCATGGTGCAACATGCCACAGAAATGCCTTTTCCAAGGATTTCCTCCCTCCCAAGCTCTGTCACAAGCTTTATTTTCTTTTTTTTCCCCTAAGCGAATGCTAACACACGGCAGAGAAAATATTTGGAGGCTGATCCTGGCTTGGGAGCAAAGTGAAGGGAAGATGGGCAGCGGGTCACCACAGTTGGAGGGCCTGAAAATATTGGCAATTAAAAAAAAAAAAAAACCAAACCAAAAATACCTGGATTTATGGGTATCCAGCAGCTCTTATTGCTATTGTTGGCTGGTTGGATTTTACCAAAAATAAAGCCTCAAATGTTATTTCCCACCCTGCTGAAAAACCAGGATCCCATTTCATGCCCTCCAGCTGGGAACCACATCATGCCCACATTCCCAGAGGGGATGGCAAAGAGTCAGGGGGTCTCTCTGGGAAGGACCAGATTCAGTGGGATGCTGGTGGCTGGAGGAAAACCTGATGCTCTGAACATCCCTCATTAAAACAAACCCCTTAAATAACATTTCCCGGGAATTACATCCCAAAACTGCAACCATGCTGAACTGAGTGATTTATTATTCATAAAATGCAGTAGCAAATCCTTGCCTGGAGGGTTCAGCCACTTGGAGGCATGATGGCCTCAGGCTTCAAGGGGCTCCTGGGCTTTGGGGGTCACCACCACCACTAAAATTCTATTTTCCCCCCCAAGTCTTGCATTGCAGCTTGTGTTTTGAAGTAAAGGTAAGGTCTGGGATGGGTTAATGGTTCAGAGTTATTTTTCCTTCCTCTTTAGCTGGAATTTTAATCTCAGACACTTCGGTGGCTGCTAAGGATGGTTTAACCCCTCCTGCTCTTTCCCACTGATGCCCAGTGTGATCCTTCACTGTGGAAATCCCTTTTCCTTAACCAACATCAGCAAAGCTTTGCTGGAATGAAATATCTGAGAAGCAGGTGGCCCCCATCAGTGTCCCCCACTGTGGCCTTCCCAGGACCCTCAGTTAAGCCATGACTTGACCAAAGGAAAGACGTGGGATCAAGGGAAAGGCAGGGAGCATCTCCCCACCTTGGGAAGGAGCTACCCAAGCCTGGCACCGTGTGGTGGCCCCAGAGCTTTGTGGTGGCCCTG
The DNA here is from genome assembly GCF_000277835.1 of Geospiza fortis. NCBI lineage: Eukaryota > Metazoa > Chordata > Aves > Passeriformes > Thraupidae > Geospiza > Geospiza fortis. The sequence continues at coordinate 375,108 of NW_005054530.1, forward strand.
GTTCCACACAGTGGCTCAGGCTGGTTACCAAATGTCCTCACTGAAGCCTCTGGCCCAACAAATATTTCACCTCTCCACACTTTGGTTAATGAGTATTTCTGCCTGGGAAGAATGGGAGAGGAGCTCTGGATCTGCTACTGATCCAAGCAAAGGAATTAAAACCCAGCTGCCCTGTGTCAGTGGGAACACTGGGTGATCCACCATGTTCAGCTCCTGGGGTTTTCTCCCCCACCTTTAATGTTTCTTTTCCTCCCAGGAGAAAGCCCAACATCTCCTTTCCACACACGGGTCAAAATTTTAGGAGTGGTTCCTGAAGTGGTGCAGGGTGTCTGGGACAGTGGTGGGATGGTGTCTGCTGGTTCAGGTCGTTTGCAGAGCCCAGGCTGGGATCCCAAAGCTCAGGGACCCCAGAAATCAGAGTGCCATTACGTGGGGAGACCTGACTCAATGCTGACAGACAGCTCCTGGTGTGTAACACAAAGTCAAATGAGAGGGGGAAAAGGGGATCTCGGAACTCTTCAATTCTTAGGATCTGGGCATTTTTAGGCCCAGGTTTAACTGCAATGTGCTACAAACAGTGCAAGGATGATGTGTTGGTGTTATTTCCCAAGGTCCTGCTGCTCTTTACTAATCCTTGGCTTTGCCAAGCCAAATGGGGAACCCACTGATGATTGGCTCTTTTTCTCTTTTTCCTTCTCCTTTCCCTCAATACACCCCAAAGTGCAGCCCAAGGGTGCCCCTTCCCCACCCCACAGCACAGTCTTCCCCCACTTTGTTCCTCTCGAGGCTGAGAAGGTCAACCAGAGCTTTGCTCTAGATTTCCTTCAAAACCAGCAGAATCAACCAAATGACCCCCAAACAGAAGTGCCAATGCCAACACCCAACCTGACAAACTCCTGGGACCAACCAGTGGGAGGGAAAGTCCTCCTGGGATCCCTAGGCTTGTTACTCCCCACCTGCCCCATGCTCAAGGGAAGGAGGTCCAGGAGCAGAAGCCAAGCTGGGAGACTCCACTGAGAACATGGAATGCTTTTGGCACACTTGAGGCAAAAATCAAAACCCAACCAAGCTTTTGTCTTTAAAAAAAAAAACCCAAAAAAGTCCCAAAAACCTTGTTTCTATGCTGGGTTTAGCGACAAGGATTTAAAAACAAACTGGCCACAAGCATTGTCTGCAAATCCAAACTGCCTCTGCTGCCCTCAAGACAACTTATTGCTCTACTTGGACACCCCAAGGGGGGATGCCACCAGCTTCCTGTCCCCATGTCCCTGGGTAAGCCAAACCCCCCCAAAATGACCCTGATGCCCACAGCCTCTGCGTGCCTGGTGTCCCCCATCCTGGTCCATGCCAACTGTGGATCACCTTCCCTGCTGTCACCTCTTCTCAGGTGCCTTCCCATGAAGGAGGCGACGTGTTTATTGCTATTGCTTCCTCCTCTCCCACCTCTCCAAGCAGAGCAGCCAGACATGATCCCGCTCCCCGGCCTTTCTCCGTGGTGCTGGTATTTGTGCTTGGATGAACATTTCTCCTGGAAGTCTTGGAGCTGTAACCCAAAGAATGGGAGGGGGACACCTCAACTGCCACCAAGGCAGTGCAGTTTGGTCTCAGCCCTGCCAACACCATGGGTGCAAGCTGAAGCCACCAATCTTCCCCTCACCCTGCACTGAAGACTCATCTCCATCAACCAGACGCCCTCTTTTCCTACACCACCATACTCTGGAGAAGCTCCTCAGACCAAACCCTAAACACCTAGAGGAGCTCCTCAGACCAAATCCTGAACTGGAGGAGCTCCTCAGACCAAACCCTAAACCTGGAGGAGCTCTTCAGACCAAACCCTAAACCTGGAGGAGCTCTTCAGACCAAACCTTAAACCTAGAGGAGCTCTTCAGACCAAACTCTGAACTTGGAGGAGCTCTTCAGACCAAACCCTAAACTGAGAGAAACTCCCCCAGATCAACCCTTGGACCTGGAGAAGCTCTCCAGCCCAACCTTTGGACATCTCCTTGCTTCCCTCAGCAGCTGCCCAGCACATCTGTGCCTGCAAACAGCAGCCACGCCAGGAAGGAGCCTCCTTCTCCCTCACACTGCCCCAGGAGGTGGCTGAGGGGAGCATCCTGTTCTCCCAAGGGGTTCCAGATGCTCCCAGGTCATGCATCTTCCTGCTGCTCCCATCCCATCACCCATGATCTGTGCGCCCAGTTGGAAAAAGCAGACCAAAGACCCGCTGGTGACCAGTCCTCATGCTTCCTAAGACAAGTGTGTTACGTCGCTAATTATATTTATATTCTCTTACTCCTACAAAAAGAAGGGATGAGTTCAGAATTCCACTGCAGATAATGCATTTATAATCTATCACGACAGCTATCTGGAAGACACCAATTTTCTTGTAATATGTTATGAAAGATTGAATAATTTATATTCTTCAACTAAAAATACCCAAACCAAATCAGAATAAGCCTGCCTACCAGCGCTGTGCTTTTCACATAGTACCCTGAACATCAACCACTCTTACTAGCCAAAAAAAATCTAGGCTCTTGTCAACAACAACGACAACAGAAAAAGAACAGAAAGAACCCAAACGAACAAGAAGTGGGGGGATCTTTGCACCACTCAGCTGGGCAATGCTGGAAAAGTGAAGATTCTGAGCTTTCAAACGATAGGACCGAAGAGAGAACTCGACTATTGCTCAGTGTCAGTATGTGTGTTACACAATTCATGTGGGAGGGGGAGGAAGGGGGAAAAAAAAGAGGCAGAAGATTAGAAAAAGCAGCTTTTACAAAAACCACTAAAGAATGCATAAAGTGACCCTTGCACTTTTTTTTTTCTTTGTTCTTGCAAACAGACGAGGCGCTGCAGCCCAGCGGCCGCAGCACCGATGTAAGACTTGTGTAGTTGCATACAATGTTTGACTCTGGATCTGGAAGACAGCAAATACATTAAAAACAGGGAGTTAGAAGGATATTCTCCTCCTCTTTGCACCCCTGCACCACGTGGAGCTGATCCATATGGAATTTAACCATCCCTGTGGGCAATTTGTCAGGCAAGGGAGCTGGGAAAGCAGCAGCTCGCCCGGTGGTATCCAACGCAGAGGATTACAAATATGCAGATGAGCTGCTCCCTGCTAATTGCACACCAATTTGGGAGGGGCAGGATTAGCCCGGTGTAATTTGTGTGGCACAGAGAGATTTTAGATAACCCCGGGGCTGGATGAGATCTCCATGGGCAGCATCGTGTTCCCATCAGCTGCCTGTGCTGGTAATTGGGCATGACGGGCCAAGGGCTGCAGGAACGAGCAGCTGGGATTTCTGGGATCCCGGGCATGACAGGAACACACAGGCAGTGCACGCAACCCCGGTGCTAATGAACAGCCTGATCTCCCAGCAGGGGAAAGGAAATATTGCAGGGACACAAAGATGGGGAGGCACTCTTTGTCAGGGAATGCAGTGAGAATGGTTTCAAACTGCCACAGGGCAGGGTTACATGGGATACCGGGAAGGAATTCCTCCCTGTGAGCCCAGAGAAGCCCCTGGAAGTGCCCAAGGTCGGGCTGGATGGGGTTTGGAGGCAGCACTCACATGGATTGGCCAGTGGTTTACCAGTGTGGAGGTACGTAGCTGTAGGTGGGGGTTCCTTGAGCCCTGTACGTTGGCACGGACACTGGATGTGCTCCGATGGCGGTGTGTTGGGGGGTGGTCAACAAGGTTCCTGCAGGGACAGGGAAACACTTGTCATGGAGCAGAGGAGCCGGCATCCATGCCTACAGTGGGGCAGGGACAGCACCAGCTGCCTCATTTCCCTTTTCCCCCCTTTTCCCTTTTCCCTTTCCTCTTTTCCCAGATAATTCTTCTGCCCGCCAGACCTGATTCAAAGGTGTTGGACCCACGTGATTGGGATCAGCCAGCACCAGAAACAGAATAAGAACACCTGAAGCTCCAGCAGACTTTCCATGCTACCTCTGGCTCTTAACCTTAAGGGTTTTCCTTGTTTTTTCCCAGTGTTCCTTGTCCCTAAAGACAGGAAGCAAAGCTGGCCACAACCTGCTGACATCTACCTGCTGAAAGCACTGGGACAGCAAATCACTGCACAGATCTGAAACAAACTGGAAGGGATGAGGGATGTAAAGAGAGATGAGGAAAAAACCCAACAGATCTCCAGGGAAAACTGAGATGAGCCTTTTTTTACGTCTGCAGCCGGTCAACAGAGGGATTTTAGGTCAGAATTTGCACAGTGCCTTCATGGGGAGGGAGGACACAGCCCTGGACTACTCTGTTCTGGGAGCAACTGGGTGCTCAAACCAAATTCTCAGTTTCTGGGTATCTCTCTGCAAATGTTATTAATGAAATTCTAACACATCCCACGTGCATTAATTACATTTATCCACTTCTTAATATAAGCAACAGTAAATCTCTCAGAGTGGTTCTTGTCACATCCAGGCTGTAATATCTCTGCTTGGAATAGGGATTGTGCCCCATTACAGACTCCTATTTCACAGCTAATGCAGATGCAAAAGGATGAATGATGCATTTCTTGGCATAATTCAATATACAATCCCAAGAATTGTTAAGGAGAAAAATACAGGCTTTGGAAAAAAATAAAAAATAAAAAACAAACACTATCTTACTTAATGTGCTATTGATTGCAGTTAGAATCTGCATGTAAAATGTAGAGGAACTGGGATAGATAAAATAAGGTTAACATTCATTTTGTCAAACAAAACATGACCATAAGTGTCTCTAAAAAAAGAGCTTGAGGGAAATACAACTACTTGAAGATGAACCAACTTGGTTATTCCTTCACTTACGTAACAGACAGAGGAAGGAACAACATATTTAAGTATACAGACTAATATATCTAAGGATGCAGGAGTGAGCCAAACCAAAGGTCTCCTCCTCCAAAGTGTTAAGCAGAAAAATACAGGCTTTGGAAAAAATAAAACCAGCCCCTATCTCACTTAATGTGCTATTAATTGCAGTTAGAATCTGCATGTAAAATGTAGAGGAACAGGCATAGATAAAATAAGGTTAACATTCATTTTGTCAAACAAAACCATTCATTTTGTCAAACAAAAACATGACCAAAAGTGTCTTTGAGAAAAGAGACCAAAAGTGTCTTTGAGAACAGAGCCTGAGGGAAATACAACTACTTGAAGATGAACCAACCTGGTTATTTTTTCACTTAAGGAACAGACAGAGGAAGGGACAATATATTTAAGGATACAGAATAATGTATCTAAGGATGCAGGAGTGAGCCAAACCAAAGGTCTCCTTCTCCAAATTGTTAAGGAGAAAAATACAGGCTTTGGAAAAAATAAAACCAGGAAGGGTTTTAATTATTTTTTGTCCAGGAAGGGACAATATATTTAAGGATACAGAATAATGTATCTAAGGGTGCAAGAGTGAGCCAAACCAAAGGTCTCTGCTGAGTCAGATGAGGATTTGGGGCAAATTACTGCATTTTTGCCTGCACAGGAGCAGTACCCAGCAAGCAAAACCAGCAGGTGAAGTGGGGCAGCACTTGGGAGGCAGGGGGAGTTTTTTTGCCCATGTTTCCTTACCTGCTGACATGGCCATGGTGGTGCCAGCCACCATGCCCATGGCCACGCCGTTGGTGCGGGGCGCGGCCACGGGCGCGGGGTAGATGGCCGAGGGGATGCTGTTGGGCTGCACCACCGTGGTGTGGTGGATGACGTGGGGCTGGGCCGCGTACACGGGCTGGGTGTAATAAGCTCCCTGGTGGAGAAGGGGAAATAAAAAAAATCCCATCATTATTCCAGGTTTTTTCACAACCTAAGGAGTTCTCGGTTCTGTAACTCGAGCGCTGCCCAAGGGCTGGTGGGTGGTGTTCCCATGGATGATCTGTGACTGGGATGCCTTGAGAAGGCTGAGCTAGAGCAGAAACTAGACAGAGCTAAAGAATAAAGCAGGCATTTATTAAAAGGACATCCTCAATGGATACACCTTGGCCAGCACAAGATGCTACACTCAAGATGAACCCAAAATGGTCACAAAATGCACAACCGGTCACGGGATCTCTCACTTTTATAAATTCTGCTCCATTTGCATCTTGGAGTTAACTGTCCAATTACAGTCCCATTCTTCCTGTTTTTTCTCTTTATTTCACCTTTGTTTATGTTCTTGGGCCTGAAATTTGGATCATCCTTGGTCCTCAGCTAGAAAAGGAATTGTTTTGTCTCCCTGCTCTGTGAAGAGAGCTTACCAACACTTAACATAAACCTCAGAGCTACACACCAAGAATGCACAAAACAGTCTCCGAAAAATATGAAAGCTAAAACTTAAGGCATCACCTAGAGACCTGAACCTGTGGATATGGGGAATGCATGAGGAGGAAATCACCAGTCAAGGAGTCAACCCATCCAGGACAAACCCTGCTGCCTCCCTTTGGTGGGATGAAACAGGGCCTGGACACAAACGGCTGTTGGTGTAGGAAAGGAACAAGAGATGGAAGGAAAGGACAAGCCATGGTTCTTGGATGATCCCAAAGTGTTTGGGTCCAGGTATTGTGTCATCTATTGGGTTTCACACAGGGCTCCAAAATCCAGGAGGGAAGAAAACAAGGATTTGAATCAGCAAAAGGAGATTTTATTGTGCATTAGTGAAAGCCCCATTAGAAAACCTCTGAAGGTCTGGATTAAGGGGAAAAGGAGGTGCAGGAGCAACTATTCCACCACTTCTTTCTTTCAGGAGCTACAATGGTTCACAGGACAAATGGCAGATTCTGTGACTGGGATTGGAGAGGAACCAGTGTGCAGGGGCGGGTTGGACTGCAATGGACTCAGGTGTGTTGGGGCACAGCTGAGGGGACAGGAGGTGGCACCTACCTGGGTGTACAGGCTCTGCTGTGGGTAGGCACGTGTGATGGGGACAGGAGGTGGCACCTACCTGGGTGTACAGGTTCTGCTGTGGGTAGGCACTTCTGATGGGGTACATCGCGGTCTGGTACGGGTTCGGAGAGGGCGAGTAGGGAGGAGGGGCGTTGTTACTCTGGGTTGGTGGCACCTTGTAGGGAGTCCCCGCAGTGTACCCTGCCACAGACACAAGAGAGGTGCCAGTCAGGGCCTGGCATGGCTGCTCAGGGCTGGCAGGAGGGCTGGGAGAAACCATCCCCTGAGCAAATGGGCCTCGAAGACTGCGTGGGATGGAGAGGAGAAGGCAAGGCTCAGCCCAGCCAAAACACTCAAATATATTTCACTTATTTACTCAAATATATTTCACTTATTTACTCAAATATATTTCACTTATTTACTCCACAGTGTTCAGCAATCAGAGATGGCCAAGATTTCAAGTCTAATATCCCACATTATCCTCCAGGCACTGAAACGGGGCGAAGAACACAAGGAGCTTTTAGGAGCTCCCAAACAGCATCTCACCTCCTCCTGATTACTGCAGATTGGAAAAATAGGTGTTAATTAACAAGGGGAATAGCTGTGACTCTTTTCCTCACTCACATTAGCAGGAGAGCAACCATCTTCCAATGAGAAGTGGAAAAGGTTTGAAATATTGATCAGAGCAGAAGTGCAGCCTCCTCCATCAGGACTCCTCCAGGAACCCAGCGTCAGCCACAGACCAACCAACCTCCTGGTTTTACATCTAATGGATTTTTTTCTCTATTCTGAACTCATTTTTTCAAACAAATACCTCAGAGGCTGCCAGTTCTCAGTGTCACACTTCATTTCTGAGGGGTGACTATAGGTGTGGACCTGCTCAAGCCTGTGTGGTTTCACCACTTTGAATACCAAGACTTGCCGTGTTTCCTGATTGATGAATCACAGACAGTTTATCTCCTATATTAAAAACGTATTAAAACACAATAACCCAGGCAGAGGTAATCTGCTGTGTTTATAAACTGGGGAAAAACCAGAACAACCTGCAGGTAAAACAATGTGAAAACAAGGTTTAATGACACAAGATGATGGAGGCTCCTCTCTGTCTGGCAGATAATTTTAAAACCTAATTATGACTAACACCTTATTAGGATTAGGCTGGCATGGCCCGTGCTGCTGCCGCTTTGTGTGTGGTTACAGCAGCAGGGAGCCTTTAAGCTCCAGCTTCTATTAAAATTGCTGATTAAATCCCTCATGTCACTCCAGAAATCTCAACCTTATTGATCCTGCAGCTCGCAAGTGCCCCGGATTGCACAGAAATGTTTTTCTATAAAAGGCTTCTTGTGGGGGGGGGGGGGGAAAGAGCTCAGTGGGGAATTTTGTGTTGCTGCTTGTTTCCAGGGTTCACCACAAGCAGGATTCCTCAGCTGGGCAAGGAACTGACAGGATGTCCACAATCCTGCCCCTCTGCCTCCCTCAGGTGAGAGCTCACCTGCAGAGCTGCCTCCAGCCCTGGGGACACAGCAGCAGCACCTGGAGCTGCTGGAGAGAGCCCAGAGGAGGCCCCAGAGCTGCTCCGAGGGCTGGACCGTGCCCATTGTACAGCTCCTACCCCAAGGAATGGTAGGGACATCCTTTTTCCAAGAGAAAGTCTCCCAAAGGCTTTTAAAATATTTATTTTTAATAACTCTTTCTGTAAAAAAAAAAAAAAAAGAAAAAAATTTTCCTCTCACCTTGTTGTTGTGTAATTGATTTGATTTAGAAGGAGAAAGGAGTCTGGAGTAGCTGTAGGGTGAGGAACCCTCTGACCCCACACCCTCATGTCCCAGATTAAACAGGGGCCATAGGACACCCTACATACCAGGGAAAGCATCCCAGGGTTTATCAGGGAGCTTATCAGCCCTCCTGGAGGCACTACTTATCCTCTTCAGGGATGAGATGACAAGGCTGCACTGGAAAAGCCTGTTTGACTGTGATCCCTCAATGGCATCTCCTCCCCCTGCTCCTGCTCAGCCAGTCTGGGTTACAAGGTGGGAGTTTCAGCAGTGTTCCTTGAAAATCAGGCTTTATTTTGGAATTCTTTCAGTTTTAAGGGAATGGGGAATAATGTCCCTTTGGAGATAAACACCTGTGAACAAGCCCGGGTTACTCCCAGGGATCAAACACTCAGCTAAGAGAGAGGTTTCACCTTCTCCACTGGAATTCCTCTGCAGGAGCAGCAGGAGGGTCAGTGCTCTCCTCTTCACGATCCTTCATGGTTTTAATCCATCAAATCCAGACTGGATGGGGCTTGGAGCATCTTGGTCTAGTGCAAGGTGCCCATGAGGGTTGGAGCAAGATGATGTTTAATTTCCTCCCAACCCAAACCAGTCTTTAATTCTGTGATGCCAAATAACCCTGTCCACACATCACCCCCCAGCAGGGGAGGCAAACAGGCACAAACCAACCCAGAAACCCCCAGAAGGAAAGGTTTATTTACTGAATGCTGCAGAAGAAGCCTGGTAGGTTCTGTTCTCCGTGCCAGTGTCCACCGGGAGGTGGAAGGTGCCCTCGGTGGCACAGGACGAGGAGGTCTGGGGCCAGGCCTGCTTCATCAGAAGTGTGGCTTGAGTGGAGACAGAGAAGAGGCGTCACACAGAGAAATGAGAGACAGCTTCCCACACTTAGGTCACACTGGAATCACCTTGTTAATCTCTCCCCTCCAGGTTCCTACCCCTGAGGTGCTGAGCCCCATGGAAGGGACTTCACGTCTCGGTCAGGGCTTGGAAATCTTCCTGGAGCAAGGATGTTCCACACCCTCCACATCTGCTGAGACTCTGAATTAGCCCTCTCTGAAGGTACAGCTGTAAATCTGGAGTGTCACAGGGCTGGAAGTTGGGAATGATTGGGATCAATCCTCTGGACTGGGGAGGCTGAGGAGGAATTGGCACTGGGGCCACAGCCCGCAGCGGCACAACACATCCCAGAGGATGGAAATCCACCTCCCAGAGAGTGCAGGGAAGCATTGCTGCAGATCTGCTGGTCCACCAAACCCCCCTGAGACTCTCCTGGACTCAGACAGGAATGGGGAGCACGGAGGACACCCAGCAGTGCTGCTGTGCTGGCCATGAACAGCTGTGGGAGATACTCACGGGTGTGAGATCCACCCGGATGCTGCTCCATTGCTGGAGATGTGGAACCCTGCTCCTCCCTCCTCCTGCTCCAACAGAAAACCAGGAGCTTTGTGGGAAGTCAGAGATTCAAGCCCAATTTCTCCTCCACTCAGTCACTGATCATTTTCTGCTCCAAGTGTCTGCCCTCTCCCAAAGGTTTGGGAGTTATTAAGGATTTCCAGGCTGCCTTGCTTTATTTTCCATGCTAGGCTGCACCCAGGAACATCACACTGGAGAGCAATTCCCAGTGCTGCCACAGAAACACTCCCTCACTTATGCTTTTACTCGGAATCAGATTCACTTTTGCCTCTGGATTTCACAGAGGTTTTAATCTCTGAGACTGATGAGACAATTCATTCCAATGTTACACGAATCCTTCCTCTGTGGTTTTCCCTCTCCACATTAAACCTGCCACAAAATCAAGGCAATTTGGGTTGGAGCTGGCTGGGAGATTGCCACAGCTCTGTATTTTCTTTATTAAATCACAGATCCTTGGAGAATCCATCACTTAAAACTACACAAAAGGTGGACCAAGGAGGCTTCCAGGAACATAAATACCTCCTGCTCCTTTGCAATAATTCACAGGGATCACAATCCAGCCATGACTATCTAATACCATTTAAGGGCCACCTCCAACCAGTGCCTTCTGGATTTGGTTTATCCTCTCACCTAAACATAAATAAAATAAGGAGTTTTTATTAATTATCAGTTTAACCCCTGGCAAATCAACCAGTGGGAGCTGAGCAGACAATGTGAGCTGTGGGTCTCTGCAGTGCTGGGACTGCTCTGTTTTCCTGACAGGACCTTTAGATGGCGTGGGAATGTTCAAGACGTATTTTAAGTGGAAAAGACAAAATTATAAACCCTTCCAAAGCACTGTAGGAGATCTTCCTTCCCTCTAGCAACCTCATTTGTGATGGATACAGCCTCCAGCCCTGAACAAAGTTTGCAATAAGCTCAATTCCCCAGGCAGTCCCATGCCTGAGTGCCTCAAAATGATGAGAACATTTATCCTTGGAAAGCCTTGTGAGGCACTACAGGATATTCACCTCTCCAGACCCCAAGATACCCTTTAGGGGACCCACTGGGTCCCCAAAGAGTGGTGGGCACCTCTAGAGGATGCAGAGCACTGCTGATGCTGCAACTCCCTTCTGCAAAGCAGCATTTCCTCCAGGCAGGATCCAGAAGCAGGAAGGGGGCACTGGAGCCTGCATCCTGCCCCACGACATTCCCACACAGATCCCTCATTTCTGGGGCTGATTTCAGTCCTGCTCTGTAAGGGCACTGCTGCAGAGCCATTACTTCTGCCCTGCATTATTAATAAACACAGCTCCAGCCTCCACGAGCAGAGTGTGTGTCCTACTTTCAGGAAAATAAAAAAGGGAGGCTTTAATGAAGGGAGTTAAAACAAAACAACCATGAGCAAGACAGAATGCCTGTGAGGGAACATGCACCAGGCTTAATGAAGACATTCATAATTTAATTTTTTTAATTGTGTCTCTTGCAGCAGAGTGATTTTAGATGGTCATTTCTGCATACTTAAAAGTGATTTTTTAAGAACAGTGTCCTAAAAAAACAGGCTTATTGCAAGCATGAGTTTGCAATGCTGGTGTTTTGTCTTGTGTCTCTTCCTCTAAAAACTGTGGAAAATGCAGCAGGAAAATCACACAAGGCAGGAACTTGAGGTGGAATGGAAAGGAATTGACAGAATCACAGAAAATCCTAAGTTGGGAGGGATCAATGAGGATCATCCAGTCCAACTCATGCCCTTGCTCATAGGGCTCCTTTGGAATAATCTGGGGAATAATTTAACACCTTTTGGGCTCAAATACCAGCAAATATCTACTAGAAATCTGGCATTGGGAGAGGGAGAAATCAAGACTGGCTCCAGTCACCATTTCCCTTTCCTCACTGGAGGAAACAAGAGGACTCCAGACTTCTCCAAGTTCCTCTGCTTGTTTCCCTCTGATGCTGTTGCAAAGCTTAGGTCACTACATCATTGAATTTCCCACGTGGATCCCAGGGTTTTGGGAAACACGAGGTCAAGAGAAGAGCATGAGCATGGCTGACTTCCAGCGAAGCTTCAGGGAGTGTTTGGAGAACAGCAGGTAGGGTTTGAAAACTGGAATTATCTTCACTCAGGGGTTGATCTCCTGCCAAGGCTTTGCATGGAATCCACCAAAATTCATGAGGTTTGAGGCAAGAGACACCTGAGAGGGAGCAGGAGCATCTTCAGGGTGCAGCAGAGAGGGTGGTCAAGCTGGGACAGAATGGTTCTGCTCAAGAGACCTTGCTTGCAGGTACCTCCCAAGAACTCAGAAACCACAAGCTCTTCCCACCCTTTCCAACCTCTGTTCCAAGCACTATTGAGGGACACCTTTCCCTGGGTTATCTCCACATGGAGAATCAGATGAACCCTGCGTTTGTGACTGCTTTTTAGTGAGCTGGAGGGATTTCTGCCAGCAGGAACCACCTCCTGCCCAGCCTGGGAGCTTTGGAGCAGGACCTTGTCCATGGATGGGATGTTCAGGAGCAGTTATTCTGCTGGCAACATGCAGCATCTCTTTCTTTTTTAGACTCAATGTCTAAAACCCCTTAAAAACATAATTAGAATTAGTCTGCTGTTTGAGAAGTCCAAGATTTTGACCCCCAAGTCGATTCCCAGAGTGTTTGAAGGACACCAGGAGCACATTCCTCTCCAGGCTTTTTCCAGCCTCCTGTGTGACAGCAGCTCCTTCAATTTGAGGAAACACTCTCTGTACTGATGAACATTTTAGCTCAGCCACTGAACCACAGAATTAGCTCAGCCCAATTCCATTTAACACAGTTGAGGATGCTGTCACTCTGTCACATGTCCCCACTGCTGGGAGATTTTATGGCACTTCTTTTCCATCAGTTAAGTCTCAAAATCTATTTTTTTTTCCTCCTGGAAGTCTGCTTTCCATTGAGAAGGGACCACTGAGTGTGGTGCTGGGAGGTCCTGAGCAGCAGAGCCTGCTCCTGCTTCCCAGAGTGGTTAACATGGTTTAAAATCCTGCTGTGATATTAAATGGTATTGATTTCAAGAGCTGCAAAAATTGTTTATAACAGAACCACAGAATGGTTTGGGTTGGAAGGGACCTTAAGGACAATCCAGTTCCAACCCTGTGCCTTGGGCAGGGACACCTGTACCTAAACCAGGTCTCTCCAACTTGGCCTCAAGATTTATGAGAAACTCTATACAAGTTTCAGCATTTTCATTCCAATTGTAATTTCTGAATTTTAATTTTCATAGTTTCCTTGCTAGTTTAGTGCTTAGCTGTGTTACCCACTGGAAGCTTTTTGTTCTCCATAAAAATTGAGCTGTCAGCTCTCTGGACATCAGGAGATTTCCAAGGTGGAAATTATTAAATGCTGTCTAAGATGTACAAGAAGCAATTCAGAGTCCCCAAAAATCCCTATCCTTCGGTGATTTGGGGTTTCCTCTCCCTTGGGTGTTTCCTTGACCATGTGCCCACTCAGTGCTGCCTGCACAACTGGGGACAAGTGACATTTTGTAATATCCAGGCCAAAATGCCAGAATGCTGCAGTATTTACATTCCTGGCTGAGCAGGGAGGACATTGCCAGCCTCTGGCAGGACAAGTTACTAATAAATTTATGGGCTTTTTCTTATTCTGTGGAGTTGTTTTCATTTAATTCCTCCAGAGTTTTATCCTTCAGGGGAAAGGAGGGTGGCCAGCACAAATCCAGGGAAACAAAAATTGTTTCATGTTCCATGTTCAGGCTTTAATGGGAAGAAATGCAGCTAAAGACCTTATTAAAAGCACAGAAACCCAAACAAAACACAACAGATCCCTTCCAGAATCATCCACAATAAACAGTTTTATGGAATATGTGGAGGAGACAAAACCAAAAGATTTTGGCAACAAACCCCTCATTCCTGTTTCATCAGCCTTGGAAAGCTCCTGAGCCTGGGGATCCACTGATTTTATGGCAACTGGGAGACTGAAAACTTGGCAGTTAAGGGGAAGAGAGGGTTTTAGCAAGACTGGCACAAAGTCCAGCTCTTCCTGGTGCACACTGAGCTCAAAAGGCAGCTTCATTTGGAAGTGCTAAAATCCTGCAGCTCTTCTGAGGCAACACCACTCAGAATCAACACCTCAAGCAACCAAAAGTCGAATTGAAGGGTGAGATGTTATTTTTCATCTGCAGTGCTTGGGAATGGATGAGCAAGGAATGTTTTGAGGCCTTTCTCAAGATTTTTACCTGGGGCGTAGCCGGGGCTGCTGGTTGGATACATGTTGGGATTGTAGGCTGGGGCAGCAGTGGGATAGCCTGTTGGATAACCTGAAAGGAGAGGAAAACAGCATTAGGATTTTAGCAATTCAGCAAGGATGGCACCCCTGAAGAGCAATAAACAACATGTGTGAGCACAGAGGCCACCAAGGGAAAACACAGGTGGATCCTCTGGGGATAGGAAGGACCATGAATGTGCTCCACCTGTGAAATCATCAATATTTCATCCTTATTCCTGTAGGAAACAAGGATCAGAATGCAGGTGTGCTCACTGTGCTTTGGAGAAAACTGCTGGGAAAATCCATACTCTGAACATGGAATTCATGTACAAAACCCCACCAGCAGAGCAACACTGGAAAGGATTTCCTGGGCTGCCTGGCAGCCCTTTGGAGAGCTCAGCACTCCCATTAAACAGAGTTTCTTGCAGAAGGGAAGGCAGGGATCCTGCAGGAAAACATGCCAGCCTTGGATTCACCCATGGCTGCACAAGTGCTGTTCCCAGGAGGGACCTGATTACCTGCCAGGCCACCTGGAAGGACCCTTTGGAGCCAGGCAGGGTTTAATGGGCACTTTGGGCAGGGCTGCAGAGCATCTTCAGCTTGCATCAGCCTCACTGGCAGAGGTCAGAGGGAGTTCAGGGGAGCTGTGTGATGGAAATGAGGGGCTGGAAATCGTGGCACAGCCCAGAGCCTGTGTGCACCCACACAGTGCAGGTGTCCAGCATCCAGCTCCTACTTCACTGGAAATTCCTGTGCTCTGTGGAGAGCACAGCCACAGCCTCTGCACCTTGGTCTGCTCTTTGCCACAGAATCACACCATGTCCTGCGCTGGAAGGGACCCCAAGGATCATCCAGCCCAACCCTCAGACACCCCAGATCCCACCCTGCACATCCCTGGAGCGCTCTCCAAATGCTCCTGGAGCTCTGTGGGTCTGTGCCCACTCCCTGGGGAGCCTGGGCAGTGCCCAGCACCTCTGGGGGAAGAACCTTTCCCTAAAATCCAACCTAAACCTCTCCTGGCACAGCTCCAGCCCTTCCCTGGGGTCCTGTCGCTGCTCACCATTTTGCTTTTCATTTCCTTCAATTTCTTGCAGGTT
>NW_005054530.1:390516-396685 GCF_000277835.1 Geospiza fortis
TGCTGCTGAGTAAATCCCCCTGGCAGAGGGAGCAGGACACGTTAACCCTGCTTTGCTGGTGGACAATTTGGCTTTGCTGAGTGTCACCACTCGGTTTATCTGTGTGTCCCCTTGGCCAGCACCCCAGAGCAGAGCCAATGCAAAGGCCCTTGGAGAGTGTTTCCATGCCAAGCCCCACTGACACTGCCTGCTGGCTGCCAGCAAAGGCTGGAAGGAGGTAATTAGCAGTGGATTTACACCCATCTTTTTAAATATTTTATTTTATTAAATAAAAGCCAGCATGGGTCTGTATTTCCCTCGTCTGAGCACCAAAAGAGCCACAGCACAGTCCCCCCTCCCACACCCCAAATCCCACTGCTCCCAAACCCTGGCACCACTGGCTTCTGTGGCAAAATGTTGAGGTTCATTTGAATAAATCTAATTCAACAGTCATGGCCACTGTACTGGAATAAATGACTGGATGTTCTACCCTCTCATTTTCATCAGTGATATATTTGGCTTCTAAATCAGGTTAATTAAAAATTGCTGTAGTTAATGTTGGATAAGCAGCAGTTTAACAAATTTTTTTTGGTTGTTTTTTAGGCTACAGAGAACTCTGTTTTCATCGTAGCCAGGAATATCTAAACCCTTTCAGCAATCAAGAAGCTCCTTAGGAAGTTATTTGCAGATCCAGTGATTGCAAGCAGAGCATTAATGATGAGGATCTTAAATCAGAAACATCCCTTCTCTCCAGCTCATTAGAAGACAACCATGTCTTTCCCAGGACATTCATTGCTCCACACTCCTCCTGTTTCCTCCTGACAACCTGGCCAGGGGTGCTAAACCAACTCCAGCTCACTTCTTGTGTATTTTCCCTAAAATTGTGTATTTTCCTGTGTTTCTTCATGGGATTTTATCTTCCTGGCACATGGTTTAGTGGAATCCCAGACTGGTTGGGGTTGGAAGGGACCTCAAAGACCATCCCAGCTCCCAGCCATGGGCACAGATGGTGATGGCTGTGTGTGCCATGGTGTTGGGAAGTCCCCTGCCCATTTGCAAGGGATCTAGGTGACAGGCTCTTGGGGCTCCAAGAGGTTTTTCTGACCTTTGCTGCTGGAAAATCCCCCCAAATAAGCCCTGAATTCCACAAACTGCTGCAGTCTTTAGTAATAATCCTTAATTACCAGTCCTCAGTCACTAGCCATGACAAACACAGTCCTGTGGTGTCACAAATGTTTCACCTGTGCACTCTGAGATGCCACCAGCACTCACACACTGCCAAAATCAGGAAAAAAAACCTCCTTTACTCAGACCAAAATTTGCAATGTTGGGGTTATACCTTAAAAAAAGAGCCTGAAATAAGTCAAAGCACAAGAAAAGCGAGGCTTTGGGTAAGATTTTCCATTCAGCTGAGTTTTGAAGGATTTGTTTCAGGCAGATGGAGGAAACTGTGCATTTATAGAATCCCAGAATTGTTTCACTTGGAAAAGACCTTCAGAACCATCAGGTCCAAGCCCACCCCAGCACTGCCAAGGCCACCACTGACCCATGTCCCCAAGTGCCACATCCACACCTATTTTAAAACCCACCAGGGCTGGGGACTTAACTGCTTTTTCTCCTTTTTTTGGATTTATTTTCTGCTTGGCAGGACTCTTCCTTACTGTGGTACCTTTTGTTGTTCTGAAGGTAAGTTATGGCTGGGTTTGCATCCATTTCAGCTCAAATAAATATGATTTCTGTCAAGGAAGCTTTAATAGCTTTGGATGCCAAAAGAAGCCCTGCTCTGCACTATCTTCCACTCTGATCTCATAAACTTTGATAAGTGCTGACCTCCAGCAAGAAAACTTGTCCTTTCTATTTTAAGGCAAAGCAGAGATGGGAAAGGTACAGGAAAATTAGTGTGGATTGCTCCTTTTTTTGGACATAGTGAAAAATAAGAAAGTAGCAGAATCTGGGGCAATTTGTGCCAGAAGAAACATGCCTGGAAATTCCCAGCACTCAAAATCCAGCAGGTTTAAAAATACATGAGGCATTTTTTATTTAGCAGGGCCTGTTGTGATTGGACAAAGGGAAAGGTCGCAAACTGCAGGAGGGTTGATTTAGATTAGATATGAGGGTGACCTTTCTTACAGTGAGGGTGATAAAACATTGGCACAGGGTGCCCAGAGCAGCTGTGGCTGCCCCTGGATCCCTGGAAGTGTCCAAGAGCAGGTTGGACAGGGCTTGGAGCAGCCTAGGACAGTGGAAGGTATCCCTGCCCATAGATACTGGATGACCTTTAAAAGGTCTCTTCTGACTCAAAACTACTCCATAATCCTATAATTTTTATATCCTACTGGTTTTGAGCCTTTAGGATTTGTTTGTTGGCTCTTCACCCCCCAAATAACCCCAAATCAGCTCCCACATGGAAGAAGAAGCTGAGCTCCCCCATGATGCTCCCCATGCCTTACATCCCCTTCGGTACAAAACAAAGTCTGGATCCAACAACCAGGAATGATCTCAGGAGAGGTGACAACACCAAAGCATGCAGCATCCTGCTCTGATTTTCCCCCTGGAAAACCCAAGACACCTCCTGTAAATTCCTGTTCCTGCTGCTGACAGTGCTCCCCTCCTGCCATGTCTGTCCTGCCTCGTCACCTTGAATGAAAAACAACAGCAAGAGGCTCAAACCCACTTGACATATAATGTCAGGAACAGAAAGAAAATATCCTTTATTCCTATGGATCTGCACATGACAGGACTCTGCCTCTTCTGGGCTTGAGGCCTTGCACTGGTGCAGAAGGAAAGAAAATGAGATGAAAAATATTGAACAAAATTTATTAGATTCTTCGTAGAAGAAATCCAAAGTTGTTTTGTGGCTTATTTTAATTTAATATCATCTCCACAATCAATAGGAGTAAGAAAGGCAGTGTTCATTTAATCTCCTCCCCGGGGAAAACACACAGCACTCCAGCTCTGGGAAGCACTGGCTGAGCTGCTTTAAAAATCACCACACAATAACTGTGCAAAGCAAAAAGCACATGGGGCTGCATCAAGCAGGTATTGAAAAGCCATCTTTAATTTTTCATGTATTTTAAATGTTTCTGTATCAAAATCACCTAAATAACACCCAAACCATGATAATACACAAGTGCTAAAGCTCTGAAGGTTCTCTTGAAATTCTTGAAAGAGAATTTGCTTCTCCTTGGCTACAGAACCCATGCTTTGGTCCATGGTCTCAGCCTCCCACCCACTGGGAATTGTCACTTCCAACACTGAATTCCAGAATGTGCCATTTCACTTTTACAAGAGTAGTTTCACTGACCATTATCCGATGAAGACCTTAATGGCTACGAGCAGCTGACATTAATTTACAAGACAAAGTATTCTCCTTCTTTCTTTTCCTTCACCAGTCCCAAGCAGCAGAGACTCCTCAAAGTGGCCATGTCACAAGGATTTTTACAGGATGATAAAGTCCCTTATCTAAGGGCAGGACAAAGCACCATGAAACCACACTTGAGCTCCTTGAGCTGCCAAGGACTCCAGCTCCACACTTGCTGCACTGAGAGCTCAATTAACCACCAGCAATCCCTGGAAGGAGAGGGCAGGCAGCCACACAAAACTGTCCCTCTTGTGGCATTCATTGCTCTGAGGTGGGTGAATATGAGATAAATCTGAGATAATATGAGATAGATATGAGGTAAATTTGCTGCCCAGGGCACAGGTGAGTCCCCATGCCTGAAGCCACGTGGATGTGGTGCTTGGGGACGTGGGTCAGCAGTGGCTTTGGCAGTTCTGGGGGAATTGCTGCACTCAGTGGTCTTGGAGGGCTTTTCCAACCTGATTCTGCGCTTCTGTTTTACCAATCCTCCCTCTAAACCCTGTTAGCCACTGTCCAGCCCTTTGTTTCTGCTCAGTGACAGCTCTGAAGCTGTAGCAGCCCCAGGAACATTGCTGCTTTATGATCACCTCCTCGGGTCAGCCAGATGGAGCCAAAGCATTTTCCCCTGCAAAACACTTTCATGTTCTATTTTAAGCCCATCCAGCATTTCTCATTCTTTAGCGCCCAGCTCTCAGAAACCCTTCAAAAACAGGATTTACAAGCACCTTCTCAGGACAAAAACGTGAGAAGCTTCATGCCTTCAACTACTCGCAGCTGTAAATCCATTCCCTTTCGAGCTATTGGGAATTCATTCCTGCAGAAAATCCCACGTTGGGAAATGAATGATGTGCAGATTTGGTACTTGAGGAATTACCCCAGAAGTGAGAAATGAGAGAGCAGACACCATGTAGGCTCCCTGGCACAGCTCCACCGAAGCCTCCAGCAGCCAGACTCGCAGGAAAGGCTCTGGAAGGTTGATTGCTGGGAGCAGTGACAGCAGCAAGAACGTGCCTGGAGATGTGATGGAGAGGGGACACGGGGAAAGGAGCTGAGGAGGACATCTGGGAGCTCCTCCTGCAGCGGAAACCAGCCTGCAGAGAGGAAGAGCTCCAGCATTTCCCAAAGGACTCGCAGCAGGGGTGTCACCAAAGCTTGCTCTGCCATGGCATCAGCCAATCTCATTCCAGAAGGATCTTCCCAGCCTGCCTGGCTCCTCACACAGCTGCAGAGCTCCAGGCTGTGCATCTCCTCCTGCCTTTTGGAATATCCCTCAGCACGTGGGATTTAGGGAGGTGACCTCTGAGCAGCTTCTCACACAGGGCAGTGCCAGACCTTCCCTGCTCTGTTTAAAATATCTCTGGGTGGATCCTGCTCTGCCAGCTCAGGGCAGGCAACATGGGATAACCTTTCCTTCCTTCCCTCATCACACTGATCCATTTGAACACATTTCCATGGTAAGTTGTACCCAAACTCCTCCCGAGGCCCCTCCAAGCAGCCAGGTAAATGCACCTGGATGCTGCAGGAGCCCAGGGGCTGGAGCAGGTTTCAGTTCCCACTGATCATCCCACATAAGCACAGCTACCCCATCACTCACTCACCTCCTTGCCATGAAACTATTCCAGCCCACTCATGCTAAATGCATGTAAAAATAGAGGAAAAGCTGAAAGCAAGGGTGGGACTGTTCTGAAGAGCAAGTTAATGGATGGTTGAGAATCCAGCACTTCTGAAGGCTCTGAGGATAATAAATACATTTGTTCCCATGAAAAAATGCCACCCCCTTATTACTGTTTCAAGCCTCATCAGCCCGAGAGTGGAGCAGTCAAATGAATGTGGATGCACCAGACACAGCAAGGGCTTTAAAAAAAGATTTGCTCTCACATTTGACAATCTCACTCCTGGAGACCTTTTACAGTGGATTCTTTTTTCCCTGAAGGGTCCTTCCCTTTATATAAACAGCAGCTATTGCTTGCTCATGACACAGAGCCATGCAAAACCAACCTCTCACTGTCCCAGGCTGCTCCAAGCCCTGTCCAGCCTGGCCTTGGACACTTCCAGGGATCCAGGGGCAGCCACAGCTGCTCTGGGCACCTGTGTCAGGACTCACCACCCTCACAGGGAGGAATTCCTTCCCAATATCCCATCACTCCAGGCCCACATTCCCAGGATGCTGAAGACATTACAGAGGGGGAGGAGGCTCCCCAGGAGGGGAGGCAGCTCTGGACTTGCAGAGCAGAGGATGAGGAGGGAGGAGTGCAGGTGCTCTCTGGTGAGAAGAGGTCTGTACCTCCTTCTGTCCTTCCTCTCCCTCCCCAGGATCACAGCCTGATCAAGTTCCCTTGGTGTGAAAGCACAGCTCCTTAGGGAATTTTCCTCAGGGCCTATCCACATTTTACATGGTGAGCACAAGGCTTGGAGCCCAAGGATGGGAGCCCAAGGATGGGAGCTCCACAGGTACCACCTGTAACAAAACTGCAACCCCACAGAGAAACCCAACCACCCCAAAATCCCCACAAACCCCACAGGGATCTGGCAGGAATTATTGCCTTTTGATTCCCATTTCCTTTCTATTGCACAGGCTCCCAAGAAAGCACCGCTGACAGGGCTGGCAGTGGCACTAGGGTGATGGGGACAAAAGCTCCAGCCCCTGGCAGGGCAGCTGAGCCACGTGGCATTGCCTGTCTGTCCCCATCCCACAGGGTCACAGTGGTGGCACAACCGGGTCCTGCCTGCCTGGAGGAGCTTTTCCCAGCTGGAGCTCAAAGGCAAGGGGATGGATGGATGGATGGATGGATGGATGGATGGATGGATGGATGGATGGATGGATGGATG
>NW_005054530.1:396708-411483 GCF_000277835.1 Geospiza fortis
AGTGGTTGGTCGAAGGGGTGGTTCCTGCCTGGAGGGGCTTGTTCCAGCTGGAGCTCGATGGCAGGGGGATGGATGGATGGATGGATGGATGGATGGATGGATGGATGGATGGATGGATGGTGGGGCCTCTCTGTCCTGAGGAGCTGCAGAACCCTGGCTGCTTCCTGCTGGGAATTTGGCTGGGCAAGAGATGATTTTGCGCAGAGCTCTGAGCTCTTCCATGGGACTTTGTGGTTGCACCATGCCACACGTCAGCTGGAAGCTGTTTCCTTCATCAGGCCAGGAATTAGGAGAATTTACAAGCCTAAAAAGATATGAAGGAAGTGACAGAAGCACTGTTTTGGACTCACATTGCCCTGATTTTCTCTTGCTCAAACCACACTTGCTATCAAACCATTTTTTAAGACTCTCTTTTGCAAGCTGTAGGACAAAAGAGATTGTTCCATTCTTATTTCCATTCCACCTCAGTTTTACTTCCCACCTACATCCAAAACAAACCTCCCAGGCCTTACTGCAGCTGTCTGGGTACGGGATGTGTTTGGATGAGCAAAACTCATCCTGAAAACTAGGAGCAACTGTCCAAAAATATTAGAGAGATTGCTGACTGCTTAGTGCACACACTATAAATAAACCAGAGTGACAGAACTTGTCAGACTGTCAATCAATATCACTTCTGGGCCACAGACATGTGTCACATCCTCTCCTGTGCTCAGACAAGGCTCTGTGGGAAAGAAGTTCTGTAAAAGGGTTTAAGTTGTGCAATATTGATTCTCCTTGCAATTATTTGCTTCATTCTGTATTTGAAGAATCCCAAACAGGGTATGAACAGCCCCTACTGATAAAATAAAAGGCTTTGTTGCTCCACAGAAAGTGGAAGCCTGAGATAAAGAAGCTCCTTTGCAGTTTTTCTTAAATACTCAATTGTGGCTCAACCTTATCCAATAATGCTCCCCAGAGAAATATTCAGCTGGAAAGATTTAAAATAAATTAAGATGGCAGAAGAGTGCTCAGCTTGAAACAGACCATGTTTTAGAACTCCAGGACGGTTTAAGTTGGGAGGAACCTTAAATCCCACCAGTTCCACCCCCTGCCATGGCAGGGACATCTTCCACTGTCCCAGGTTGCTCCAAGCCCTGTCCAATCTGGTCTTGGACACTCCCAGAAATGCCTTCATTTGCTTTTCAACCACGAATTTGCCATTTCTCTGAATTTTTGGAGGGTGAGGAGAGCCTCACCTGGATGCTCCTGGTGTGCTCTGGCAGAGTTTTTATGGCAGCTCCTGAGGGTGAGAAGGCCCTTTCTGGAGGAGCTGGGAATGGAAATGCAGGCAGGACTCCGTGCTCTCCATGCCCTCAGGTTACAGGTTACAGCAAGACATTTACAATAATATTTACAATATTTACAATAGCCCTTTGTGATGTCCAAAATGCACTTGTTCATCTGGCTAATTTTCAATCCATCCTTTTCAGCTCTGCTCCCAAGCCAGGAGCCAAAAAGAGAATCAGTTAAAAACTCAGTTTTCTGCTCCAGCTGTAATTCCTGCTCTGTCAGAGTGTGCTCCATGCAAAACCTCTGTGCTTCCAGCTAGGGAAAGGCAACTGCTCCACATCCCTGATGCCTTCCTAGATCCTGGAAATGGGAATTTGTCCCTGTTTTCTGTCTACTGTCATTTCTTCTTTCTGCCAACTTGGTGTTTGCAAGGTACAAAATAGAATCCTGGAATGGCTTGGATTGAAAGAGGTGATGGCAAAAAGCTCCTGGCTTATAGTTTTTCTTATTCCAAATGCTTGAATTGAATTTGCCAGGTTTGGAATTGCCTTAAAAAATGGTATTCCAGGTGTGTGGCCAAAGCCAAGGTGCCCAGCACTGCCCTGAGCATGATCAACGATTAACACAACAGAAACTGCCTGGTAATTAATCAATTAACCAGTAATCCATCAATTAATTGACTAATTAAGTCTCTCTATAGCACAACATAGTCCTGGCTCCCATCTCTGCTTTTTACACTCCACTTTGTCCTCTGGCACTGGCAGCATCCTCCTGATTTCAGCCTTGATTCACACCCTTAAACAACATCTCTGGGGACACCAAATTTCCTTTTTCAGCTCATTTTAGTAATAGGCAGCTCCAGAACAGTCAAAACAATGCTACAAATCAAATTACTGCCCCAAAGGGCCAGTTTCAAAGTACAAACGTCATGATTTTCATTTGCAAAGCTAAAAATTCAAAATGATAAAATATTTAGGGTTACAAGAAGAGGCCAAACTCTAGGAAGACTCAGGTTTAGGGATCACAACAGCCTTAGATATTGAAAATTTTAAATGCTCATTAACTTTCAGATGTCCATATGGTATTTTGGACATTTTGGCCTCAGACCAGAGAAGTGAATTGCTCTCAAATCCATTGGCTATGGACAAACACAGCAGCAGATGGAGCACGCAGAGAATATTAACAAAAGCAGGTTTTGGGTGTTAAAAGGCTTAATGGGTCTCTCACATGTATTTGGGCCAGGAGATGGGATTCAAATTATGCTTGGGGGAAGCTGAGAATCCCTAATATTTGAACTGGCAGAACTCCACAGTGCTGTTTGAAAAACGGCTCTGGTGGAAATAAAATCTGATTTCACCAGCTTGGAAGGGCAAAGGTTCTGCCAGAAAGGCAGCAGGGATACAGTGATCCCACACAGATCCCTTATCTCAAGGTTTTTGTTACTGATTCTCCAGCCAAGAGCTGGGATGAGATTCCCTGTTCCACCTGACCTTTGAGAACCCCACCAGCTCCTGCCCAACTCACCAAAATCCAGGGAGGAAGAACAGCACTGGAATCAAGGGACTGTGCAGAATTTATTACTTCTGGTTCATAAACTGAATTTTTCAACCCCCAAAGAAGTGTTATAAACCATGCTCATGGCCTATAATCCCTCTTCTAAAAAAAAAACAACCACAAACCTAAGCAATTTCTGGGAATACTTGAATTAGAGTTATGTTTTTGCACCTGGTGTTCTGGTAGAGTGTCTCTTCAGAAAGCTTAGGAAGAAAAAAAATAAATACAAAAAAGCAAATAGAAATCCTTTCCCTCCATCCTGTAAATATTTTATTCCTTACAAAAAGCCCAGAAGAAACTCCAAACATAATAAACCCCACAGCTGAGGGATGTTTTAGCACAGTTTTCATTTGCTTGCTTTAAAACAAGGATTTCTACACTGGCCCAACTCAGCAAAGCAATTACTAATTAAGTAAATTACATTTTATGCTTGAGGTGCATCCTCCTGGTTGCTCAGGCAGGTTAAAAGTGATAAATTTGTTGCAGGTCATCTTTTACTTGTTTTTTAACACAGGGAAGCAGGCAGGCTTGTTCAAAAAATAAAAAAAATCCCATGATTTGTGTGGGGCAATTATTTCACATGGATAACTGGGAGACCCCTGTGACTCTCAGGATGGATGGCAGATGGAGAGCGAGGGAGGAGGATGGAAAATGATTTCATGGAAAGGATTGTCCAGGCTGCCCAGGGAAGTGGTGGAGTCCCCATCCCCAGAGGGATTTAAAAAATGAGGTTGCTCAAAGCTCCATCCAACCTGGCCCTGGAGACTTCCAGGGAAAGGGGAATTAAAGGCCCTGGGGGCACTCTCTGCCCCCTCATTTCAGAAGGGCAGTGTTGGGTTGTGTTTAGGGAAGAGCTGTGACTTTAACATCCCCCAAGGATTTGGGGATTCTCTGCTGTGATCCCAACAATCCTCTCAGGAATTCAGTCCAGGAGCTGATTTCTCGGCAGGAACGTGGGGACCTGGCAAATCCAAAATGAGTCATTGTACTGCAGGTAGGGAGGCTGCCTTAAAAATAACACATCCAGCGTGGCTGGGAAACAGCAAAGAGGATCAGCAGCTCCCTCCAGGAATAGCAGATTGGAGTAATGGACTGGGATGGAAAAGGGAGAGGGGGAAAAAGAGAAAAGCTCAGGAGTGAAAGGAGTGAAAGGCACGATCTCGAGCAAAATAAAATCAGAGGGTTCACATCAGCCCCCTCCTGTACTGGGGGCTGCTGGATTGGAAACATCAGCTTAAAAAAGAGAAGATGACTAATTATGGTTTGGGACTCAGAATATCAGCAGGCTTTGGTTTTACCAGCAGAACCTGAGGGATGATTTAAGTGAGGAGTGAAGAGGCATCCAGGGGAATCTCTCAGATGGACTTAAAAATGGTTACCAAAAAAACATACAACAGTATAAAACTGCCATTAATTCATGGCATCAAATATACTTCATAAAATACCATTTGGGGCACTTGAAACTGAAAATAGCAATATATACACTTAAGTATGGATTATGGAGAGAATCATTGAATGCTTGGTGGAAGAGGACATTAAAGCTCATGCAGTTCCCCTCTGCCATGGCAGGGACAGCTTCCACTGCTCCAGCTTGCTCCAAGCCTCATCCAACCTGGCCTTGGACAATTCCAGGGATCCAGTGGCAGCCACAGCTTCTCTGGGCAACCTGTTTACTCTACAGAGCCAAAACTATGGCAGGTTTTGCCTTCTGCCTAAAAACGTTAACAGGAACAGTTGAGAAATAAAGGATTGGCCGAGGTCGTGTCTACATTCAGAAATAACTAAAATAGGTAAAATAAACCAAGTTTGTATTTATCCTGGCACAACACGACTGGCAGCACAAGGTCCCTCACCAGTTCTTCTGTAGGCAGTGGTGCTGCTCTCCCTTTAGATGCCCTGAAATCCTCCTCTGCCTGGATTTGTGCCTCCCACTCCATCTCAGCGCGTCGCAGACCCCCTGTCATCCACAAAGCCCTGGTCTACTTCCAAGCAGGCCAAGCAGAAGCAGCATCTATTTTATTGGATAGGGTTCTTTTAAAAGCTCTATGGAAAGAATGCACTGAAATGATTCTAAGTCCTCAGCCCTACAAAACACTGAGACAATTCCTCATCTCTGAGCTCTTCATGGATTCACACATTGCACAGGTTCCCAGAGCAGCTGTGGCTGCCCCTGGATCCCTGGAAGTGGCCAAGGCCAGGCTGGACAGGGCTTGGAGCAGCCTGGGACAGGGGAAGGTGTCCCTGCCTGTGATGGCAAAGGAGGCTCTGAGGAAGCTTTCCCATGGCCTAAAGAAATCAGCAATTTCCTCCAGGAACCTGGTTTTAACAGACTGATGGGAAATGGAGCTGCCTGAGGAAACACTCCTGAAGATTTTGCTGCTTCTTTTAAACACAAGCAAGTGCCAGTTCCAGGTCACCTGGCAAACATCAAGCGGGTCCAAGGCAGTTTGATGTCCCCTCAGTGACATCCCGGGTGTCCCTGCTGGCACAAAGTGACTCCTTTGGGTCAAATACCCACCAGGCAGCTGCTCAGGCAGTGCTCCTGTTCAATGCCAATGAACTTCTGCAGATTTCCAGGACAAGATCAATGCCTTGCAATTAATTTATCCCAGTGACTGACCTCCAGGTTCTCCTCACAGCAATAAATTGAGGGAAATCACAACAGAACAGCAGTTTCATTTCCCAGGTGGAATTCTAACATGTGGCACTCACCCCCTGCTTCTCCAGGTCACCCACAGCTCAAATCTAAGCTGTTGTCCTTAAGTAAAGTAAAATGAGACCTGAGATCCAAAATCCAGCTGAAGTCAAGCAGGGCCCCAGCACTGCCATCAAGAACTGGGCTTTCTGCCCCAACCCTTCTCAAAAATTACAGGACAAACAGCAATGAAATTGGGAAATATAATAGGAATTGAAAGACTCGGTTTTAGCATTTAATTTCCAGTAAAACAAATTAATTAGAAATCTGGAATTCTTTACATTTACTTTGGAAGCATTTCAGGAAATGCATATTAGTTCAAAGCACCACAGAATCCCAGACAGGTTGGGTTGGAAGGGACCTGAAAGCTCATCCAATTCCAAGCCCTGAGTGGGCAGGAACCCTTTCCTCTCCCCCAGCCTGCTCCAAGCCCCAAGCAGCCTGGACACTTCCAGAGATGGGGCAGCCACAGCTTGGGAAATGTATCACACTTGCAAATGTCAAGGAGAAGAAATGACCTGAGGCCAGTTTGTCACTGTCACAGCTCTGGCTGAGTAAGGTTTAAAAATGCATGAAGACAATCATCTCTTTTTGCAGCAGGTTTTCCTCCCTATCAAAAATAAACTAACACACAAACCATTTAAAACAGCTTTATAAAGGGCTCTCACAGGCTGTAAGTCACAACTAAAAACGCTTTCAATGCCATAAAATGGGAAGCAAAGTTTTATAGCAGAATATTTTGTATAAAATTTCAGACTGGTTTGAGTTGGAAGGGACCTTTAAAAATATCCAATTCCAATCACCAGCCAAGGGCAGGGACACCTTCCACTATTCCAGGCTGATCCAAGCCCTGTCCAGCCTGGCCTTGGACACTTCCAGGGATCCAGGGGCAGCCACAGCTGCTCTGGGCACCTGTGCCAGGGCCTCACCACCCTCACAGGGAAGAATCTTTCCCCAATACCCCATCTAATTATAGTCATTCCATGACCATATTCTTGTGAGTTGTAGTGCGTGGGGAAAGCAGGAGAAAAAGCTCAGTGTTGAGAACTGTCATCAGTCCCATGGCAAGCTGCTGGAGACAGTTTTTGCAATAAATGCAGTCTTTTGGGATCCAAAGTCTGACCACAGTGCCTTGGACTGGTCCAGGGTTATCAGCCAAGTGGAGGAAAGGAATTTCCAGCATGGGCCTATTTAACAGCAGAAGTATTTCAGGAAGAGAATTATTGTGGGTATGATGTCACACATTCCAGAGAACACTTAGATGTGCTCACTAAAAGGAAAGAATGGAATGGAAGGAATAGAAGAGATTAGAATGGAATTGTTCCGTTGGAAGGGATCTACAACAATCAGTCCAGCTGCAAACTGGGTTCAGTTCAAAGGTTCAGTCAGAAAAAATTGATATCTGCAGCTTCAGTGCTCACCCCGCAGGATCCTGAAAAACTGGAGAATAAAAAATGTTTGGGAGAGCAGCTCTGGGAAAATCCCCTCTCCTCAAAGGCAAGAGCAACAGCACAATCCTGGGAAATCCATCCCACACACACACAGAGTCCATACCCCAGCAGCATCTACTTATGTGCTCCTCTGCCCTTCCCACAGGGCTTCCATTCCATTCCATTCCATTCCATTCCATTCCATTCCATTCCATTCCATTCCATTCCATCCCACCCCACCCCACCCCATCCTGTTGTGTCTTTCTCTCCTCCCCTACCCCTAATTCTGTATCTGGCAGGGCCCCATCCCAAAGGGCCAAGGTCACATCCCACCTCCCTTCCCACGCCCTGCTTCACCCAAGGACACCCTGGCTAAACCCAAACAGGTGACATGTGACAGGTCACACCCCAAAAGCCATGTCCACCACATTTCTCCCTGTTCCTCTCCACGGTCCCCCTGTCAGCTGTGACAGGTTTGCTCCTCAGACCACCCCAAATTCCTGCATTTTCACACTGGTACAGCAGAGCCTTTGCCACCCAGCAGGGCAGGCAGTGCCTCACCTGCTCCTCTCTCCTGGCTCCCTTTAGTCCAGCCTGGGAATATCTCTCCCTGCACTCCAGTCCCTGAGGATCAAGGAATATCCATCTCTGCAGACAGAGCTATGAATAGTCACTCACCTCCCAGCTGCAAATTCCAGGCTCTTCACAGCCAATCCTCACCCTCCTTAAATGTCTCTTCTCATCATTATAACCCTCTCAGCCTACTGAAAGCCCAGTGTTTTAATCTTGCAATATTAAAGATGATTCTAGCAGGCACTTCAAAAGAAAAGGAGCCAATAAGAAACAAACAGCTGGAGGTCAGGGTCTTTCCCTGCCCGGCTCACAAAATAAAGAGGTGAGATTCCTTCCCCCTTCAGTTCCTCTGTGCCAATTTTAATTGCTTTTCTGACATCTACAGAATGTAATCTTCTTCCTGTGTTGTTCCTAGGATTAGGGCAGGACGAAGGTAAAGCTATTTTTGATTAATATGGAAATCAGAAATTACTTTCCAGAGAAAACTGGGGACTGTTCCTAATGCTGCTTTATCTTTGGGGAATTACAAATCTGAAGAGTAACAAGAGTGAGATGGCAGCTCACTGAGTCCTCCAACCTGTGCAAAATATGCTTAAAGACTTTCAAAAATCTCTTCTGATGGAAATATGTGATTAATATAGTTAAGGGAGTGTTCAAGCTGAAGACAAAGAGAGTTAAATCCCCACAGAACAGAGAACATCAGTTTATCTGGGGGGGAAAAAAGGTGGGGAGGCCACATGGTGCTAAGAAATCTTCCTGTGTTTGAGGAGAAAGGTAGTAGTTAATGGAATGGTTAAATTTGTTCCCAATTCAATGCTGCTCTTGCTGAAGAACAAATATTCCTCATGACCATTCAGCTGAATTTCTAATGGGTGAAAATGTGAAGAATCTGGTGGCACCCAGCTCCTCCTATTTGTGTGAAGGGAAGAATTTGGGGGGAAATTAATAAATACAAGGGGATGGAGTCAAAGGACAAAAGGGGATGACTTTAAACTGAATGAGGGTGGATCTAGATGGGATATTGGGAAGGAATTGTTCCCTGGGGGGCCCTGGCACAGGTGCCCAGAGCAGCTGTGGCTGCCCCTGGATCCCTGGCAGTGTCCAAGGCCAGGCTGGACAGGGCTTGGAGCAGCCTGGGACAGTGGGAGGTGTCCCTGCCATGGCAGGGGTGGGAATGGATGGGATTTAAGTCCCTCCTAACTCAAACCAGTTTGGGATTCTGTACCTGGGGATAAAGACTCAAAGCCGTGTCAGCATCCCCATCTTCCTGCCAGCAGTGCCTGCAGGAGTAGGAAACTGGAGATGATTTAGGAGTAAAAAAGGGACATCCTGGCAGGTCCAAGCCTGGGGAATTTCCCTTGAGCTCCCTGTGAAGTCCCCCCCAAAGCCCTGTTCCCACAGAACCATGTGTGTTCACTGAACAATGGAAAACCAACCATATACTGTACTGCTTCTCTTTAATGTTATCATTGGATGCATGAGATTTAATGGGATTTTCAAATGGAATGGCAGCACTTCTGCTATGCCTGGAAACAAAGGCATTGACTCTGCCTACCAGAGAGGAGTGAAAAGGAGACAACTGCATTTTATCTTGAAAGCCCTCAGACACTTTCAAACAGATACAGGAATCAAAAGCTCTGTGTAAAGAGAAGAAAAGCCCTTCAGGACCTCTTGGGCCACGCTTCTGTTTTTAAAAATGACAAGCTGTGGGAGTAGGATATTTAGTGTAAAGATACAATGTGGGAGCACGAGGCTTGGCATGTCCAAAATTGATTTAGATGTGGGAAAATACTGAAGCCTGCAAACTCAGAGGTTCAGCTTTGTGTGCTGGAGAGAAAAAATACACGGTGACATTGGCACGTTCAGTGGGGATCCAGCAGTACAATGGGGATATTTATATATATATATATATAAAGTAATTCCCCATTGTCCTGTCCCTCCATGCCTTGTCCCCAGTCCCTCTGCAGCTCTCCTGGAGCCCCTTCAGGCCCTGCAAGGGCTCTGAGCTCTCCCTGGAGCCTTCTCCTCTCCAGGTGAGCCCCCCCAGCTCTCCCAGCCTGGCTCCAGCCCTGCAGCAGCTCTGGAGCCTCCTCTGGGCTCTCTCCAGCAGCTCCAGGTGCTGCTGCTGTGTCCCCAGGGCTGGGGCAGCTCTGCAGGGGGGGTCTCACTGGGCACAGGGGCAGAATCCCCCTTTTCCTGCTGCCCAGGATCCCTGGGGGATCAGCCCAGGGGATCTGGGCTGCTGGAGCACATGGCCAGATTCTCCTGCACGAATACAAATTAAACAGTTATAATATTATTTTAGCACTTGGCCATGGTGACATTTCCTGCTGCTAGGTGGCTCTGGTCCTGCCAGGATAGATTAGCAAGGCTCACCAAACATTTTGTTTGGCTGAGGAGCTGCTGAAGGGCACTGCCTCCTTATTAAAAGTGCCACAGGAGCCCGGTAACATTTTCCTGTTGATCTCCACTCTGCTCTGATAAATGGAAAGCTCATCCCTTCCTCCAGGAGGAGAGGAGACATTTTTAGGAAGGGAAGCCAATTTCCCCTCAGTGTTATTGAGTTAAACCAGGTAGTTGAGTTTCCAAAGGTATTAAGGTCGTTTTGTTGGTCTCCCACTGAGCACTGGCCAAGCTGCCGGAGCAGCCCTCAGGAACGGACACAGAGGAACTTCAGCTCTGCAGGCAAATTCCTACAGAGCATGTGCTCCAGCAGGGAGGGGAGGGTCAGGACATCCATCCTGACAGTGATGGAACACATCTGAATGCACAGAGCTTAGAACAATTACTGCTGAGCAGCCCCCAGCACACCAGGGGCGAGAGAAAGGAGAAAAAACCAACCATCTTTGGAGAGATGAACAATCCTTCTCGTTATCAACACTTCATTTAGTATCTTAGTTGCTTAAACCCAATTATATCCAGAAAAGACAACTGTGAATGAAGAGGATCTGAGCAACCCCAGATAATGGGAGAAGATAAAAACCCACTCCAAGAGTAATGACCTGATTTGGCATTCATCAGTCGCTGGGTAATGAGCAAATGCTGATTTCAAATCTAAATTCATGTCAAATGCTTCTGGATAAAATTAACTCCCGGCATATTTCAAAACACCCATTCCAAGTGTCGCTGCTGCTTCCTCCTTTCCCCTCCAGCAGACCAGAGTCTCTTCCACAGCTCCTGCTGTTCCTCCTTCCACCACTTGCCACATTTTTCCAGGCTCTGGTCCTGGAAATGTCCAAGGCCAGGTTGGAAGGGGCTTGGAGCAGCCTGGGATAGTGGAAGGAAGGTGTCCCTGCCCATGGTGGCCTGCTTGGATGAGATGACCTTTAAAGATCCCTTCCAGCCCAATCTGTCCTGTGATTTTATGGCTCTGAAATGTCCCTAAGGATATTTCCCACCCTCTGCCACTTCCCAGTGCCCTGACCCTCTGATCAGCAGCTCTGAGTGTGCCTCGGCACAGGAACACCCTTGGCACATCACACGTACAAAGAATTTGCATTCCATGCAGGAAGAGACAGCCTTGTGTCTTGGTTTTCTATTAAACAATAAATTCAGGGCTTTAAAGGTGCAGCACAAGTGAAGACAGGCAGGGGTGTCTCCCAAGCAGAGGGAGGTAAAGCAGGTGTGTGTCAGCGGGAAACTGAAAAAACAGGAAAGATCTCCCCTGTGTCCTGCAGCACCAGCTCCTTGTGTGAGCCTCAGCTCCCCCTGATCCATCACTGCCTTTCCTCTTTGGCCTTACACGTGTTTTTCACACAGGCTGTGCAACCTGTGACTGGCACCGATCTGATTTAAACCTCTGATTATTTATTTCCCAAGAAACTGCCACTGCAGGAGATTTGTTGTCACTGGTAGCAATGAGCAGATCCAAACACTCTGCTTCTGCTTTGGAAATGTTTAGGTTGGAAAAGACCTCAAAGATCATCAAGTGCCACCATCCCCCCAGCACTGCCAAGGCCACCCCATGTCCTCAAATGTCACATCCACATGGCTTTAAATCCCTTCAGGGATGGGGACTCCACCACTGCCCTGGGCAGTGACTGCTAGGGCTGGACAACATTTTTCATGTAGAAATTTTCTCAATATCCAATCTAAACCTCCCCTGACTCAGCCTGAGGCTGCTCCCTCTCCTCCTGTCCCTGTTCCCCCCTGGCTGTCCCCTCCTGTCAGGAGCTGTGCAGAGCCACAAGGTCCCCCCCTGAGCCTCCTTTTCTCCAGCTGAGCCCTTTCCCAGCTCCCTCAGCCTCTCCTGGGGCTCCAGCCCATTCCCATCCCTGGATAAACATGGCCAGAAACCCTTCCTGCCCAACCATGGCCATCACTCCCTGATGTGCATATACAGATGCCATCAAAAATTACAGATTTCCATTAAAAAAGCCCTGGCATCATCCTGCAGGGTGATGGAGAATTGTGGTAAAAAGCTCTCACCACCACCCCAGACCATCAAAGTGTTTGCAAAGACCACAGAACACAGTTTAGACAGCAAATTCCCCTAATTCTGGCTGTGTGAGAAGAATGGCACAAAAAAAAATCCTCTAAGCCTGCAAAGTGTTGGTGGGAAGGGATTATCAGAACAAAAATGTTGTGGGCCATGGGTGGAAGACAGGACTCACACCCAGCAGCCTCCAGAGGAGGCCTCAGTGCCCTTGTTTCCCACTGTTCCCTACAATTTAACCACTTTTTGACCTTAAAGAACCCTGAAGCTGGTGGGTAATCCAGCTGTGATGAGATTTCCTACTCCTTGATGAAACATTTGAAGCTGCTGTTCAGTCTGTTGATGGATCCTTTCATATGTCTGAAGCTGCTTTTTTCCTGGGGTTTTTTTTGAGGATGAAGGGCACCTGGTGGACACCCGCCAGGGACTGCACAGCTTCAGAAAAATGGTTCTGCAAAAGCAGGAAAGATCTGACAACAAAGGCTGTTTCTCCCTCCTCCTTGAGCCATTCCTCCACTGACTTTTTGTACTCTGAACAACCAGGCTCTGAATCAAGAAGTGGCTTCTCCAGCTCCAGCTTTTCCTGAAGGGGAATTAAAAGCTCTTTACTCCCTAAGAGAAAACTCAAGTGGTGTCTCCTACAGACCTGAGCCATGCTGTCCAAACAATATTTCAGCTTGTGTTCATCTCTTCATGGACATCAGGGACGCCAGTCCAGCAGCAGAAGCTCTCAGGGAGTACAAGTACAGGAGTTTTCTCTATTACATTTCTAATGATTGTATCCAGCATCTTCCCTGTCACTTGCACTGAAAACTTCATCCCTGTCTTCAGCTGCTGGTGGGAGATTCCAAACTCCTTGTGTGTAACATTCTTAAACACAGCCTTCCCCACCCATCCAGGATCCAGGGCCTCACATCTCCACTATCAAAAGAGCTTTTCCTTCAACCTTGACTGAAGTTTTGCTATTGCATCACTGTCTACTCCAAGCACTGCTGGAAAGATCATTTCCTTAGCATGTGCCTTTCTCCCTTTACCCAACTTGACTAACTCTCTTTCCTCTATTAAAAGTAAACAATTTGTGCTTATTTCAAGGTACTCCATCACTCAGCCACCCTTTTCCCACAGTGAGGCACCAACTCCTTGGTTCCCCCAGCACCCCAGCCTTGCTCGTGCTGCTCTCTCAGGGCACATCCAAAAGCAATTTTGTGAGCTCCATTTCCCACAAGGAAAATCCAGAAGTCCTCCTAAATACCCAGCATCTCTTCCAAAGGCTCC
This sequence comes from Geospiza fortis, assembly GCF_000277835.1. NCBI lineage: Eukaryota > Metazoa > Chordata > Aves > Passeriformes > Thraupidae > Geospiza > Geospiza fortis. The sequence goes on from NW_005054530.1 coordinate 409,940, forward strand.
TTTGACTGGACACTTCCCAAAAGTGACCCCAGGCTCCACTTCTCTGAGCCTCTAGGGCAAAGCCTGGGTTTGCTCTGTGCTTGGGGAGCTGCCTGAAGGAGATGTTGAAAAACAGCCCCAAATCCCAAAGTCCCACTAAAAATACAGGAGTGCTGCTATTTCCAGAACCTTCCTCACCCTTTGGTCAGCTCTGCAGGAAACAGTGAAGGAGGGGAAAACCACAGGTTGTAAGCACAGAGCCTGTGTTGTGTCAAGGTTCCTGAATAGGCACTGCCAGTTCTGGGGGAGTCATGACATCCCTGTGAGTCAAACACCAATTAAATCCATACAGGGAAGGTCTGGAGGGGTAAAATCCATGCAAGGAGGGTTTGGAGGAAGTAAAATTCATGCAGGGAAGTTTTGGAGGGGTAAAATCCATACAGGGCAGGTTTGGAGGGGTAAAGTGATCTGCAAAAGTTCATTCAGCAGCCACAACCAAAGCCCTGAGCAGAGCTTTAATCCACCATCCACCCCCACCTGCCACAAACAAGATCCTCTTATCAGCCTGGCCTTTTAATACACCAGCTAAGATATTGACTGTAAAACATTTCTTTCTTTTCCCAGCCTCAAACTGCTGCAGCAAAAGCAATAATCCACCTGCATCCCCAGCACCCAGGAGGAAGCACTCCTGAGATCCATTGGTTTGTACACGAGCGTGGGACTGACTGTTCAGTGATGCCCAGGAGGGAGTTGGGGTCATGAATACCAAAAAAAAAAAAAAGAAAAAAAAGGAAAAAAGTAAAGAAAAGAAAAGTAGGTCAAGCAATTCACATTTGCTGAAAAGGACAAAGAACACTGCAGATTTTATATTACCTTATGCAATTGCTACCAAATATCTGAAGCATCCTTTTTATCTGATTCAAATCCCACATGAGTAATCCATGATTAAATTTAGTGGGTGTGAAATTTCATTAGGTCGTTCAATTTTAAGCAGATTGGATAATGAAGTTCCGTCGTCCTTCAGAATTAAGGGGAAAAAAATTAATACTGTAATTTTTATCTGACTCCCCGCCTTCCCCCATCTGTGAGATTATTCTCATTCATGTAAGACATCCATGTCCTGCTGCTCCATCCTTGAGGCACGTGACCTTGGAGATGGAGAGAGGGAACTGCCTGGAAATGCTGGCAAAAGCCAAACCCACACCAGACTTTACCTGGTGATTTTCTGGGATAAGCACAGACCAGATATTTGAGTTTTCCTGGAACAAAGACATGGAGCAGATTCCAGCAGGGATGTCTTCTAATATACTGTGATTTCTCAAAAAAAATCCTTTGGACTAATTCAGTGATATCACAATGGGAAAAATGTTAATAGGTAGCAGATGCTGCTGTAAGTCTTAATTCCCTACTCCAAAGAGCTAGATAATTCAAGGAGAAGCAGACAGCTTCCTTCATGCAAAAAGACTGCATGTTAAGACAAAATGAGAGATTTGGAGTTTTTCTTGGGTTTTAAAACTCTGCTTTAAAAAAAAAATTGTTTGAATTCAAACTTGCATGGAATTCCT
>NW_005054530.1:411493-411676 GCF_000277835.1 Geospiza fortis
TAGAAGAGCATTGGTGCAGTGATGGGCAGTGGAGTGTGCAATCCATGAGCCCCTCATTTCACTGCACCTCACCCTGTGTTTCCCACTTAGGACCAATAACTTTGTTCATCCATCCCCTAAAGCTAATAAATCCAATTAAATTTCCAATTTAATGCAAAATTCAATTGCATAATCCTTAGGAAG
>NW_005054530.1:411689-420518 GCF_000277835.1 Geospiza fortis
GGAAAGAGTTAAACAACAGGCCTGATTCATCTTGCTATGTTTTCAGGCAGCTGAAGCCACTCTGTGCCAGTACAAATAAATAATATCTCTATCCACATCACAACCAAGTATTTTCCTCTTGATGTTGTTCACCAAAGCATGATGACAAATGATGGCTGGAGAAACAGGAGTTGTCAATTCTGCCTTAATCTTGTTTCCTTTTGGGCTTGACAGAAGTTTATCCCTTTCTCTAAATGGCCACCAGGTGCTTCCAGCAAATGAACTGAACACAGCAAACACCAATCTGCCTTCCACAGTCTTCTGTGCTCTATTACTGGTGAGTTTTCTCAGGAAAGAAGAAAAAAAAACCCTCAAAAATTCAGTGGAGAAGCTGAAGCTTCGCACATCCAGAGAACCCTCAAGAAAAATACACGTCAGGAAAGATGATATTATTTGATGGGACAAGATGAACACATGTCAGCCTCAACATTTATTAAAAGTGCATCCCAGCATCACTCATCCATGATAAACAGCATGAGAAGGATGTGGAGCTGCTGCAGAGAGCCCAGAGGAGGCCCCAGAGCTGCTGCAGGGCTGGAGCCAGGCTGGCAGAGCTGGAGCTGCTCACCTGGAGAGGAGAAGGCTCCAGGGAGAACTCAGAGCCCTTGCAGGGCCTGAAGGGGCTCCAGGAGAGCTGCAGAGGGACTGGGGACAAGGGGGAATGGCTTCCCACTGCCAGAGGGCAGGGATGGATGGGATATTGGGAATTAGGAATTGTTCCCTGGGAGGGTGGGCAGCCCTGGCACAGGTGCCCAGAGCAGCTGTGGCTGCCCCTGGATCCCTGGCAGTGCTCAAGGCCGGGCTGGACAGGGCTGGGAGCAGCCTGGGACAGGGGAAGGTGTCCCTGCCCGTGACAGGGATGGCACTGGGTGGCTTTAAGGTCCCTCCCAGCCCAAACCAGTCTGTGATTCTGTGAAACAAATCCTAGTAGGAATTAATTTGAGAGTCTCTGGAGTAGGCGTTGCGAGACATCAGTCAGGCATCAACAGCAAAACAAATTAACACCACAAAATAGTGAAAAACAGAGGAGCCAAACCTGCATCTTTAAATAGCCCAGAGAGCTTTTCCTGTCAGTAGCAATTTTCTGGCCAAGCTCCACCACATCCTCTCTCTACTTCCCCCAAACCTGCATTTTTCACATGACCAAAATGCTCCTCCAAGTCTGGATCAGAGCAACCCTCAGGCTGTTTATCCCCCCTGCAGTTTCACGTTCACCTTCTCCACCCATCTCACCTTCTCTGCCTTTCTTGGATGCTTTCCCTGACCTCCTCTCCCATGGAACTTCACCACCCACATTACTGGATGTCTCCAGAGTTCAAAGGGCAGAAGATTGACACCACAGGGAACAGGAAACCCAATGACTCCAGGTAATCCAAGTGGCAACACCAGTGCTTTCTCTGGACCAGGAGTGCAGTTCCTGTCACACTTCAGTGTCCCAGGGGGGTGACACATGCAGGATGCCATGGACCTGGAGGAGAACTCAGAGGAGAACATGCAGGAGAAGCAGGGGAGGGAGGTTATTCGATGATGCAGGCAATGTTACAGGACTGACTCTGGGAAAAAGGAGGAGTGCCATGCTACCATGGAAGGAGAGAGAGGAACAAAAATGAGGAATTTATGAATTTCCAGTTCAGACTTTGCCTTATTCAGGAGATCAGTGGGGTCCTGTGGAAAGCTGTTGTTGGATCAGTGACAGCAGAGTCTGCAGAGTGAGATAACTGTTGATAAAGGGTGGATGAGCTACAGACCAATTAAACAATGTGCACAAACACAATCCACAGTGCCAGATGAGATGGGCCTGAGGGTGCCAAGGGAGCTGGCTGGTGTCACTGCCACCCTGTCACCTCCCAGTGGTCACAGGGATGGGGAATGTCCCTGGTCATTGGAAAAAGGGCAACATCACAGCCACCTTCAGAAAAGGAAATGCCAGCCCATCAGCCTCACTCCCTGCCCAGAAATTCAGGAGGCAAATCCTTCTGGAAACCAAAACCTTCCAAACCAAATGATTCTGGTACTTACTACCCAGAGAGTGTCTGACCCCGAATTATTCAATAATTGCTATTTCATGTTTTCTCTGCTCCTCTTCTGCACTTCAGGTCCTGCTGCTTCTGCCTTCTCTCCCCTGGAACGGTGTCTTTTTGTTCCGTATTTGCAATTACAACAAGCACAGGTTCACATATAGGAGATAGAAATGTATTTTCCACCTGGATTTGGGCACTCAGAGGTGCTGGATTCATTCTGGGCACTGTGCTCTCAGTGGTGTCAAGGAAGAGACACTGGGAAATGAAGAGTGTGGTGGAGGAAGAGCATGGAGTCAGCACGTGCTCATTTGTCTGCTAACAGGGATAAATTAGAATTTGGGAATAGCTTTAATCATTCCTGTTGAAGCTAATTCACTCTTGATGTTTTGTTTATGTGGGCAGTTCTCCCCTTAAGCTTAATGAAAATGGTAAATAAAGCAGAGTGGAGTAAGGAGAGAGGGACTGAGCTGTCAGTCAGAGCCAGAGCTTCTGTATCCTTTCCTAATGATTTGTAGGAAAGGGCTGTCTCAGACCCAAGGGCCCAAACCCCAAACACAATTCCCACTGTGAGTTATATCTGCCAGAAAATGACACAAAATGGAGCTTTATGATTCAATGCAAGACTTGTACATCAGAAGAGCTTTTCTCCCTGTCCAAGAAGCTCCCTGTACTCTGGGAAATTAACTGGGAATAGAGCACAGACAGTCTGGCAGGAAAAAAAAATAAAACAAGAGTGCAACAAGAATGCATTTAAATTAATATTTGGCAGGAGATGAAGGAATAAGAGGTAAAACAAGGGGAGAAGAGTTAAATTCCAAACTGATGGAATTCCTTCCTGTGGGATCCAGCCACCAAATGTTCCAGACATCTCTGCTGCTATCACTGGGTACTTCCATGGAGAGCTATCAGCTCCCTGCTGGTATAAACAGGGGAAAGGCTCCTTGCCTGAGCTGACCCAGGCTCAGTGCCCTGGACAGGCTGTTCTGTCTGGCTCCCACTGGAGCTGATTTGTGCTGCTGCTGTGATATCAGCGATCCCTTGGCTCGGGGAGGACTCTCCATAAATTCTGAATTCATCCAGGGTAGCACCACTTCTCTATTTAGTTATGGAAGAAAAGCAAACCCATCAAAATTGTTTTGACATATGGATTAATAATGAAAAGTGAGTTGGAAAGTAGGAGAGCTGCCAGTTCAATATATTAATAACAGCAGCCAGGCCAGAGAGAGCACAAGGAATAGAAGGGGGAAAAACACCTGCACAAAGTTGGTGAATAAGCAAAAAAATCCACTTGTGACAGGTGTAAAATAATAAATATTGGGGAAGAAAAACCCCAAAGAGAGCTGGAGGGGGACTCGGGACAAGGCATGGAGGGACAGGACAAGGAGCAATGGCTTCCCACTGCCAGAGGGCAGGGATGGATGGGATATTGGGAAGGAATTCCTCCCTCTGAGGGTGGTGAGGCCCTGGCACAGGTTCCCCAGAGCAGCTGTGGCTGCCCCTGGATCCCTGAAGTGCCCAAGGCCAGGCTGGATGGGGCTTGGAGCAGCCTGGGATAGCAGAAGGTGTCCCTGCCCATGGAATGGGTGGGATTGGATGAGCATTAAGGTCCCTTCCAACCCAAACCAGTCTGGGATGGACTTTGGACACTTCCAGGCTCCTGCCACAGAGAAGGAACCAGGTGGACTCTAAGGACCCGCACCAGGCTGGTAAATCATCAGCTCTCAGCCTGTCCCATGCTTGAAAGACAAATGTTTATAATAACATAGGATGGGAAATGAGGAAAACATCTGAAAAATCGAAGTACGGTTTCCAGCTTTCAAGTAGAGGTCAATAAACAGAGCAACTTCTTTCTTTATGGTTTCAAACAGCTTGGCAGGATCCTTTTGGTGTTGGTAAATCAAAAGATAAAGAGATTATGAAAAAGCACATGAAAGTGAAGATCTGAAGAGCTTCAGCAGAATCAAAAAGTCCTCCTGAAGCTTCTGCAACAGCACAGAAGTTTTATAGACAGCACAAATTCCCTCATTTAGCTTTTTGCAACTTCAGTGCTTTATCTTCCTTCCAAACTTCCACCTCCCGTTTTACCTCTCTTCATCCTCACACCACCCTCCTAAGATCCCTCTCAGCAGCCTGTTGACTTTTCTTAATGATTCTCATTGCACTTTTTCAACAAACATCCCCTTCATGCCCCACCTTGAATTCTCTGTGATTATGTTGATAAACCCCCGGCTTGCTCGGGGTGTTTGTGTTCCAGAACAACCATCTCGGGTGACAGCAGCTCCTTTCCTGGGATTTATCCTTCCCTAGCTCAAGGAATCCCTGCCTTTTTCAGCAGAAATTCACAACTGGTCACTGCCTGGTGGTCATCTCTTGGAATGAGATACAACACTGTCAGGATTACAGGGAAGAGAATTCCAATCCTGAGGAGGGGAGGGCAGGCTGTGCTCCCAGGAAACAAGGGACAGGACAAAATAAATGGCCTCAATCTGTGCCAGGGGAAGTTTAGGTTGGATATTAGGGAAAATTCCTCCAGTGAAAGGGTTGCCCAGCCCTGGCACCACTGCCCAGGGCAGTGGTGAGTCCCCATCCCTGGAGGATTTCAAAGCTGTGTGGATGTGGCACTTGGGGACATGGGGCAGTGGTGGGGGAATGGTTGGACTCCATGGTCTTGGAGGGCTTTCCCAACCCCAAAGATGCCATGATTATTTTATAGAGAAGAGAAGATGCTCCCAACATGGTTTCAGGTACTGCTGGCAACAAAGCTGTGCCTCCACATCATCACATCTCAGCTGAGCAACAAGGCACACAAAGTTCAGGGCTGTTCTCACAATTAAGGCACCAAAAAGTGACTCCAGTTTCCCATTTCCACTCAGGAGAGTGCAAAAGAAGGAAGTGCTGCAGTTCCTGCAGTGCCTGTGTAAGTCAATAACCTGTTTTATTGGAGTGGATAATCACATCAGTGTCAGGGCTGAGTTCATTCTCCAAGACAGAGAGACCTGGCCTGAAGTAGGCTGAGATGTGGCATTTTTAGTCCAAATCTCATCATGCATCAATCATTCCACAACTATTTTGTCTCCTGTTTGTATTTTTGCAGTGGTTTTTTTTTAATTTATTAGATTTATTTACTAAAATTAATGTAGTGGGATGGAAATGGGGTGCAATGTAATGGGGTGTTCAGCCTTAGGAACAGAAGCCTCAAGGAGAGCTCAGAGCCCCTTCCAGTGCCCTAAGGGGCTCCAGGAGAGCTGCAGAGGGACTGGGGACGGGGCATGGAGGGACAGGACACAGGGAATGCTTCCCACTGCCAGAGGGCAGGGCTGGATGGGATATTGGGAATTAGGAATTGTTCCCTGGGAGGGTGGCCAGGCCCTGGCACAGGTTTCAGAGCAGCTGTGGCTGCCCCTGGATCGCTGGCAGTGCCCAAGGCCAGGCTGGACAGGGCTGGGAGCAGCCTGGGACAGTGGGAGGTGTCCCTGCCCATGGAATGGGTGGGACTGGGTGAGCTTTAAGGTCCTTCCCAACTCAAACCATTCTGTGATAATAAATATTATCACAGATGTCCAGGGAAACTACTGGAACAATCTCTCAATATTTCAAAAACATTTACAAAGAAAGAGCTGAAAAAGATGTGTGATTGACAGCTGGTCTCTTACCTGTCAGAAAATACTTTAAAGCAATTTTCTGTCACTCTTTGGGTGCAATTTGTGCAGGCTTTGGATTGAATTGAAAAATGCAGATGCAGGTTCCTTTCAAAGGAAACAGAAAGGAGCTAAAACTAATTTATTAGTGGTCAAGGGCACAGCACAGCCAAGTGAGATTTAAGATTGAAGATTTTTTCCCAGAAACTTTGGGAAGAGGCACTGCAATTACTGTAAGAGGAATCAGCTGGATCTCCTACCCAGTGCTGAAGTAGATGCTTTCAAATTGTCTCATTTACATAGGGAAGAAGGTCAGGAGGGATTAAGAAGGTAAATATATCACCTGATTAGGTATGCAAGTTCAGGGTGTTCCAAGGACTAATTCCATGAATATTCAAGAAGCTCTTTGCTTCCCAAAGGTTCAGTCATGAGCAGTAAGTTGAATATGCAGAAGGAATCTGGTCAGAAAACCAAAGATGCCACCTGTGTGCATCAGTATCACCTGTTCCAGTGAAATCAGGATCAAAATTTGCTTATTCCCTTTTCCCTTTCACCTTGTGAAAATAAAGAATAAGGAGAATATACACAGTGAGGAAGGAAAAGCTGGGAGCTGACAGGAACACGTTCACCACTCCCTGGAGGTGCATTTTTATCAGGAGCACACAGCACTTCCTCACGATTCTTAATTTGGGCAGAATTTCACACAAGACAAAATCACAGTGCACTGATCCAGCCTTCCTTGTCCTATTTTGGACAGACAGCACGTGGGACACGATATGACCATCCTCTGTTTCCTTGGATTGGTACTTTGCTTCCTAGGAAGAAGATCATTAATTAGGAAATTAAAGTCCAGATGAGCTCAACTGCAAGACCAAGTCAGCTTTCCAGGAAGAAAACTGAGCTGAGCTTTGGCTGAGTGATGCCCTGATTCCCCCTGATAACCAGAAAATGTGCCCTGGGCTGAGTTAAGGCAGGAAAATGTTGGGCAGTGCTCTTGGGAGAGAGCACAGATGGGTCCCAACCAAAGAGCTGAGGTGGCTCTGGGAGGAAATTCTGCTATTCTTGCAGCTTTTTTTCCTTTCTTTATTCCCTGCAGCACAGAACCACCCAGTCCTGGGCTGATCCCTCAGTGTGGGCAGCAGGAAGGGGGGATTCTGTTCCTGTACCCAGGTGAGACCTCACCTGCAGAGCTGGGGGGGACACAGCAGCAGCACCTGGAGCTGCTGGAGAGAGCCCAGAGGGGGAAAGGCTTCAAAGTGACACAGGGTGGGTTTAAATTGGATATCAGCAAGGGATTGTTCCCTGTGAGGGTGGCACAGGGTGCTCAGAGAAGCTGGGGCTGGAAGTGTCCAAGGCTGGGTTAACGGCGGGGCTTGGAGCATCCGGGGACAGTGAAAGCTCTCCCTGCCATGGCAGGGGTGGAATGAGATGAGCTTTAAATTCCCTTCCAACCCAAACAGTTCCACGACTGCAATTCCCACCTTCTCTCAGCTGCCACTCTTTGATTTGCTATCCCAGACACTGTGAGCAGCACCAGCTTTTTGTATCCTCACTAATTGCACATCCTTGGAAAAGAAAACCAAGCAAGTGCTCCCCACACCCAGCGTGCAGCACCCCAAGGCGCTGGGATGAATGAGGATGTGTTTGGGATGAGACAGCACTGCTGCTCCTTGCCTCTTCCTGCCAGGTGACTCATCCCCTGAATTTGGGAGGATGTGCAAATCCATTGAAAAAGTGGCACCAGCTGCAAAAGCTTTGTGTCCATGGAGTCTGCAAACTTTGGGGAAATAAAAATAAAAATAAAAATAAAAATAAAAATAAAAATAAAAAAATCAAGCAAACCAGTGTGCAGATTGCTATTGCAGCAAGGGATAATGAGTCTGCCCATAAAAGCCATACAATTTTCCAAAGAAATTTGTAAGGAGGAAAAGAAAGAACTGTGTATTTGGAAGGACTAAAAGGAAGCTTTTGGTCCAGCCATGGAGGAGGAGATGGGGCCAGTTTCAAAGTGCTGTATTTCATTACCAGAGCTCCCACTATTCTCTGTTCTCCTTTTCTTGCCCCTCCATCCCCTGTCCCCAGTCCCTCTGCAGCTCTCCTGGAGCCCCTTCAGGCCCTGCAAGGGCTCTGAGCTCTCCCTGGAGCTTCTCCTCTCCAGGTGAGCACCCCCAGCTCTCCCAGCCTGGCTCCATGGCAGAGCTGCTCCCTATATAAAAGTGCAAATATCCAGCTACAACATCCTGGATCCTCTGGGAATCCTGTGCTTTCAAAACCTGGCAGCAGAGCCAGGAGAACTTCCTCCAACAAAGCCTGAAAACTTGCCAAAAAATGGAAAACCTCCTTGACTTCTGTCCACTGGACAAGGCTCTGACTAACCTGAGCCCAGCTGGACCTGAGGATTTCCAGAGGTCCTTTCCAACATGAATTATCCAGGGACTCTGATTCAAATTTATGGTACAGAAAAAACCCCAATATCCTGAGGACTGAACTTTCTGCACATTCATTTGGACTTTGGTCCTGTTCCAGTGTTAACCCAAAATGGAGCAGGCACCATCCTGGGAATCTGTGATTTTATGCAAATTAGCAACTCTCTTCCCTCTTCACTTCCTTTAATTTCCTCATAAATGAATGAAATGAAACATTTGGAGTTGAATGAAATAATTTGTATTAAACTCAAGCAGACTGGCTGGCAGGCAAATGGGGTGTTGAGACAAGAATAAATATTAATTATTCCTTAAATAGAATGGAATTGTTATTATGTTTTCAGTTTATTTGCCAAATGAAATGTAACATCACTGTCACATCCTGGGCTGAATAGGCAGGAAAAAAACTCGGCTGAACTGGGGCAAAACTGGGAGTTGTAGGAACACCAGCCCAGAGCTAAAACCTCAAGGAAGGCCTGGAAAAGCTGCTGAAGCAGCTAAAGGAGGTGGAGAGGGATTTCCCTAAGCCCTCTGGGCTTTAGGAACAACTAGAGACACCAGTTATTCAATACCCAGCCTGGAATTAAAACAGATTTATTTACCCATTAAAAACATCTTTATTTTTCCTCCCAAAAACATCAGGACCACAAAGATTTCTATTTCTTTTTTACCCTATGATATATTTTCCTTGTTTTTTTCTACATCCTG
>NW_005054530.1:420528-434827 GCF_000277835.1 Geospiza fortis
TGCTGAACACATCTGAAATGTTTTTAAGGGAAAAAAAGCCAATTTTCAATGCTCTATTTCAATTTTAATGTCATGCCCTGTTCTTCAGAGAATCATATTTGCTCGCACAGAAAAAAAATGGTGTTTTATACAATATTTATAAAAGGTGATGTAAATCCACAAGCAGGGAGGGGAAAAATGTGGAAAAAAACAGTCAATGGGATTGAAAGATAAGGAGAATGTCAGTGTGAATATGGAACTGGAGGGAATGAAACCTGCAAGGCTGAGCCCCCTGAAACTGCTGCAGAGGAGCACGAGGAAGGAACAGGAATGTAAATACCACCCCAATAAGAGCTCATTCTGATTTTCCTGGAATTGCCCGCCAAGGAAAACCCCTGACAACTCCCTTGCATGAGTCCCTCCATCAGGAACACCATCCAGGGAAGCACTGCTGTCCTGTGGGATTGTTTGCCACCAGAGATGCTGGTTTGTGTTCTGACAGGCCCCCAAAAGCCCAGGATGGCAGCAGGGCAGGAGCTGTGGGTGCCAGCCCTGCAGACCTTATCAGGTGTTTGTGGCAGCCTGGGCCCTGGCAGCTCCCCCCCCAGACAATAATAACCATTCCCAACAAGTTCCTTATCTTATCCCAGCAGCATCCCTGCAGGAGATTAGTCAGGCACCCCGGTGTCATGTTTTATCTCTAAAGCCTTGGATTTAGGCATAGCATGTGTCTAGTCCCAAAAGCCAGGTGTATTCCAGTCAAACAGATGGGAATCCAGAAACATCTCATTTTTTAATGATATACACCAAGTTCAAGCCTGCTTTAAATCAGACTCGGTCCTGACATTCTGACATAAATTGGCCAATTATTAAAAAAAAGGGTAAATGCTTAAAATCAGGGAAATGTTTCCTGAAAATAATTTTATAGGGTTCATGTGCAAGGGAGGTGTGGAGTTTTCTTCCAAAAGTGCCTGCAGGTTTTGCGGAGGGCGCACATAATTGCCAAGGATTTCACCTGATCCCTGCCTGCCACCGCAGAGTGCTGGAGCAGCACAAAGCAAGATCTGAGGCTTAAAAATGAGGTTTTATAGGAATGTACAGTCACAAAATACCCTGAGTTTGAGGGGACCCACAACAATCCCTCCACCACTGGCAGGGATGGGCAGCCCTTTCCATGAAGAAATTTTCCTTACTATCCACCCCAAGCCTCCCCTGGCACAGCTTGAGGCCGTTCCCTCTCCTCCTGTCCCTGTTCCCTGGGAGCAGAGCCCAGCCTGCTCCCAGCTTGCTGCTGTCCATGAGGAAAATCCTGCTGGTGGGGATGGGAGAAGGGAAAGATGAGCTCTGAAAGCAGCCTCAGAGCCAGAAGGAGTTGAGGAGGGGAACCTGTGCCTGCAAAGCCCTGGGGATGAGCAGACCATGACCAAAATGTAATTTATATGAAGATGTTTTGAATTTCTTCCAGCTACTTCCAAGTCAGCAATGCAGAACAGCTCCTCACAGCTTCCACACAAAGGTTTCTGCCAGGAATATGGCTGGATTATAATTACAGGCCAGCATTTAACAGTAATTACTGCAATAGCTCATGTTCAGGTGCACTGTGCAATGTAATTGTGGCACCCCTTGCTGTCCACAGCACCTTCCTCATCCTGCAGCCTGGACAATTCCCACCCTGGCAAGATGTGCAGTGTTTTGGGGGTTGTCTGTGGGCTTTTTAATATGAGCACTCAAAACTGCTGCTGGCTACTCCATCCAAGATGAGCAAGGACATCCTGCACCAATGGAGCATGCAGGATCTTGGTCCCTGCTTCACCTTCAGCCACAAAACCACCCCAGGGACGTGGAGACTCCCAGGGGGGTTAATGGCAAAGCAATGGCACCAATGTAGCACCACTTCTCCAAACTCCTTCTCTGAGTGTGCAGCACCATTTGTCTCAAAACAGCTTTTGGAAGTGTCATTTTTGTTGATTAACCTAACTGTGATGGTCATGTGGCACTCAGCAAGGCTGAAATCCCATATAGGAAAAGGAATTTCAATGAACCTACAGAGAAATTCATTTCAAAGCCCCAAAGGTTTTCTTCTTTTAAAGAGTAACAAGGGATAACAGGTGAAAAAAATATTTTGAAGGTTGTTGAACAACAAGAAAAAAATGCATAGAAATACCAAGAAATTTCTGGTTTAATGATTTCACAGCAAAGCTGAATCCTGCCACTTTGTCCCACCTCGAGGACTAACAAGCCAGTTTGATGTGAACCTCAGGGAAACCTGGTGGGTTTTCCAGCCATGTGTGTCCTTCACTTCCAGATCTGTGGGATCCCAAAGAAAAAGGCACTGCAAGCCTCAATAAAGATGCAAATAACTTCAAAAGGAGATTAAAGCCTTTGTCCTGTTTATGTAAGTGATGAGTTTGTGCACCGGTAACCAAAGGGACGTCGGCTTTCTTATTTTAACCATTCCTTGAAGGTCATTTCTGCTCAGAAATGAGTTTTTTTGAAGACCTAAAAACTTGTTATATAACAAAGGCAAAGCTAGACATCAAGCCTGTGGCTGGCTGGAATTAGTTCACCTGTATCCCCCGTGTTCCATCAATAGGCAGTGCTGAAGGACCCGGCTTCCTGGCTGGAATGTTAATTATTCCCCTCCACTTCCAGGGACAAAAAGAGATTCCTTTCTCCTCCTCTCATTAACCAGTTCCACTTGCTCAGCACATTAATGCAGAGCTAAGGATGATTATACAGGGGCTCACACGAGCTGAATAAATCTGCTTCCCTACAGATGAGCCCAAGGCACTCATTGGGAACAACGAGGGTGATGCCAGAAGGAAACCCAGCGGTCCCTGCTGGAGCATCCTCCCAGCCCCACACAGCCAAGGCAGGGATAAACCTGTGGTGCTTGGGGTCAGGGCTTTGCCTTATTTCTAAAAATAACCTCACCCCCAGTATTGATTTTAAACTGTGGGCAGGTCCTTCCTTCAAGGGAGGGATTGAAATGACCTTGGTTTCACTGGAAAAATGTGTTGGGATTGACAGCACGGGAGGAAAGGCTCGTGGTTAGTGACTGGATCAGAAACTGGGGATGTGGAATGTGTGCCATGCATGGAAATATCTGGACACCTCCCTGTGGAGGCTCTTGATTTACACCAGGAGTGAGAGCAAACTGAAAGATTCCTCTAAAAATAAGGAATAATAAAATAAGAGACTCTAACATTGCCAAATCCTACGGAACCTGCACTGCTTGCCAACAACATTAGAAGTCCTGCCATCCATCAAATCTCCCCGTTCCAGAGAAAGCCAAGTCCTCCCACTTGGCAAAGGTGGATAGAGAAATGCAGGGTGACATTCCCTCCCTTTTGAAGGTGACTGGCTTTGCATTTACTCTGAAAAGTTGCTCTGAAGGAATGTGTGAGAAGCCTGAACATCCACACTTCCTAAATACCCAGGAGTCAGGCTCTTCCAATAGGTCATATTTGCTCCTGTTGTGCATTTGCTCACAGTCAAAGCCATTCCAGGCCTGCAGACTGACAGGAATCCCTGGTCATTGCTGTACATCACTTTGCTCCTTAAACACTTCTGAAAGCAAGGATTTTGGGATAAACTTCCCTGGAGAGGCTTCTCCAAGGCCAGAGCAGGGCCAGATGGGTTGGAGCTGGTGCCAGATGGAGCGGCCGAGAAGCACCTGGAGCACCTTGAGCGGTCAATTAGTCAAGGGAGCCCCAGGGATGATTTAACCATTGCTTAATGGGAGAGCTGGAAGGCAAACAAGGGGATGGATCGATGGCACTTGAGTCAGTGCCCAGCAGGATTTGATCCTGAGCTTAATGCAAACGCCTCCAGAATTTCTCGCACACCAGTTCTTCCCGCTCCTTTACACCAGGCTACAATCCTGAAGACTTTTTTCCACAGGAAAAACAAAAGTGAAAATGTTGCCCCTCATTCTGAGCTTCTTCAGGAAGCCCTGGGAGAGCTGATCCCAAAATGAGTTAAAACCAAGGATGGAAAACATCTCCTCAAGCTGGAAGTTTGATGCAGAGTAATTTTGCTAAAACATCAAGCCTGCTTTTGGGGTGTGTCATCATAGAGAGAAAATCTCCTGTGTGTGTAAAACTTTTGCACAGATTTCTTTTGTTCCTATGTCTTTGTTTACTCCTAAAGGCATTGGAGCAGGATCTGCACTTAGGAGAAGTTACAAAATCCTGGAATGGTTTGGATTAGAAGGGACCTTCAGCTAGGTCAGGTTGCTTTGAGCTGTGTCCAACACAGCCTTGAACATTCCCAGGGATGGCAGCCACAGTTCCCTGGGCAATTCCCATAGGAAAATCTGAAAAAAATCCCCCTTCCTTCAAAATCACATTACCTCCTGAATTTTCTGCTACATTTAAGTGGAAGGAAACTCCATTTTTCCATGCCTGGAGATTTCTCAGTGCACCTCCCTGTAGCTGCTGCTCCCAAAGTTGGAGAAAGAACAGATCATGGTGGATTTCATAACCAACATTGTCTCATAAAATTAATTCACTGGTCACAGACATGCAAATAAAAACCAAATAATAAAATGCCCTTAATAACATGATCAGCCCTGAATTAGGCAGGCAGATGGATGAGATGATTGCTGGAGATCCCTTCCAACAGTAATGGTCTATTCTGTTCTGTTCTATTCTATTCCTTGCAATCCTAAATAATGTGAAAAGAACCAAAATCCAAGGAACAAAACGCACTCCATCCCAAAACCATAAGCAGTGTTATCAATACCTTACATATATTATATTAGCTATAACCTTTATTACCAATTAACAGCCATTAGAATAAAATAGTGATTGGGGAGAGCTAAATGGCCTCTTAACCACACAAGGAAAGGGCAAAGGAATTATTCTGGGAACAGCACTTCTGAATTCTGTGGGAACACTTAAATACAGCCACACACCTTGCAATCAACATCAACATCAAATCAGGGTAATTATGCCATGTCCTCTACAAGTAGCAGAACAACAACAACAACAACAAAAATTAAAGGGATTTATAGATTATTATTTCAATTAAGTTCTCCAGCCTCAGCATCAGGATTTATCTTCCTTGCATCTCACAGGATGCTGAGCAATGTCCTGATAAAAATCTTACCACCACTGTTAGTGCTACAAAAATCCACCATATTTCATACTCTCCCTTGTATCTGCAGGGTAGAACTGAGCCATCAACCTTCCCAGGAAATCCTGCTGCCAAAATAACCTTTCAATCACAGAGATGAGGGCTGTGTTATACAGAATTCATGTTTTATTTGGATTCTGCATGGAAAAGGCAAACTCAGGCACAGCAGAGAGCAAAAGGACTCTGATGAGCACTGAGATTCTGCAAGCAAGAGGCATTAAAAACTCTTCTGATTGCTCTTAGCAGCTGTAAAAAGATTCAGAGTCACCTGAACAGCAAAAGGATTTCATTATCCCGGAGAGAGAAAGATTTTACACCATTTAAAGAGATTTTTACCATCAATGATAAGCTCCTGAGCCTCTCTAGAGGTTTAAAACTATTGATAGAAATATGATCTGTATGAGAGGCCGTGGCTGCCCCTGGATCCCTGAAGTGTCCAAGGCCAGGCTGGATGGGGCTTGGAGCAACCTGGGACAGTGGAAGGTTGAGTGGAGCTCAGAGTTCAGCTGCTATTAATGACACAACAATTTAAGATGTCTAAGAAACCACAGAACAACTCTAACAGTTATTAGATGTGGAAAAAAATTCCCCAGTTCAGTGAAAACCCTCGTTCAGGGTCTGATGGATACAAATAAAAAGCCTACACAGTCTCAGCCACCTTCCAGAAAGACCTGGGGAAAAATCAAAGCTCATGAACAAAGGAGGATCACAAGGTGGTTTTATTTCCCTTTTTACTTGAGGTGATTTGTAACACTTTATGGATTTGTAATATATTAATTATAAGGCAGTAAATGTTCAGCTGATTGAGCAAATGTTACTCCAGTAAAACTTCTTGGTAAATTGACAGACAGAAAAGTTAATTTCTGTGTGGTTTTTTCCCAAAAAAACTCAGCAACTAAAAAATCACCACTTTTTGTGTCCTGTTCAAGCGCCTCTATAGTTTTTAATTTTCCTTTGTAGTTTTTCTTCCCCAGTGGCCTGTGCAGAATGTTAAGTTTTCAGACAGAATTTAATGCAAAAAAATAGGGTCATATGCAAAGAATACAATAAAAAATAGGGTCACAGGCAAAGAATACAAGAGCTCAGGCACGACAGGAAATGTAAATGTTAAAAATCACACAAGGGAAGATAATAACAATAAAAAAGAAGTGCCCACAATACAACAAAAGCAGTGGCAAAGCCAGTGCACTGAGCATCCCTCAAGGCTGGTGGAGGGATGGGCTGACCTCAGAGGCCTCTGCCTTTCCTGACTTCCAGACTTCTGTGGGGCTCATTAAAGGCTCCAAGCACAAAGCATCAAACACTTCAAGGAAAAGTTGGTCTCCATGGGAATAGAGGACAAACTAAAAATAACCATAAGCCAGCATTTTAACAATTTTGCAGGAGATTGTCATGGCAATGGAGAGAGTTGTAACCTGTTGTCATGATAACCAAAGTTTGAAATTAATGGGAAAGCATTCCACTTCCACTTCATCTTTATTCATAATGGATCCAGCATCTTCCACAGGAGAATTCCATGTTAGTGCCTGCAAGGAACCAGAGAGCTTGGGAGCAGCAAGGGAGAGATAAAGGACTGTGGGGATTGAAAGAAAAATTTAAAACTCCACAGCCAAAGTGAAGGAACAAAAGGAGGGGGAAAAACCCAGGGAGGAAAATGCTTTGATGGATGAAAGATTTTGGGTAGGAATTCTTGGGCAGGCCCTGGCACAGGTGCCAGAGCAGCTGTGGCTGCCCCTGGATCCCTGGAATGTCCAAGGCCAGGTTGGACAGGGCTGGGAGCAGCCTGGGACAGTGGAAGATGTCCCTGCCATGGCAGGGGTGGCACTGGATGGGATTTAAGGTCCCTCCCAACCCAAACCAGTCTGGGATTTTGTGACTCAAGTCCCATCTTGACAATCTCTTCTCAAACCAGAGTTCACAGCACATGAAACATCACAGAATGTCCAGTTTTTCAAGACACCCAAACTAGGGGAAATAATCTGCATTTCCAGCCCAGAGGAGGGCTGAGGAGGCTCCAGGGGCTGGAGTCCCTCTGCTCTGGGGCCAGGCTGGGAGAGCTGGGGGTGTTGGGTGTAAGTGACCAACCTGCTGCTCGAGCATTCAGTGAGACCCTCAATTATATTAATGGGCTCAGAGCAAAGCATGCCTCGTTTGATGACAACATAATTGTTATTTTTGTGGAAAATTGCTCTGCTCACCCTGAAATTACTATGATAGTCCATTATACTACTGTTTCCTTAACTGTTTTAAGAGGAGAGAAAAATTATTCTGAAAACAGAGTGCCTGCACAGAACACACCTTTCTTCACCTTCAGGTCAGTACAGAATGCTCTTCACCTCAACAGAGCTCCTAGTTTGAAATAAAAAGAACTAGAGGTAAACAGAAGTTCAGATGCCTAAACACATTCTTTCACATTCACATTCGTCTTTCTGAATGAAACTCTTCATTGTTCAGCTGTAAAAAGCAAGGTTTTCCCCTGAGTGATTTCATGTACAGTCACCATGCGCTTTGCATCTCCTGGGAGTGCCACAGAACCACCTCTTGTCCCCAGAGATGGATGCTCTTTGCTGCCACACATGAGGTCTCTAATGATGAGGCACAGAGATGTCATTTATAAGTGTAAATAGCTGGCAACAAATCTAGCATAAAGTGGACGTTCCCTTTGGTTGCTTACTAAAGTGAATTTTGGAACTATGAGCTCCAAAGTTTCACCTGTTACTACTCCAGGGTTTCTTCCTTGTACTTCTCCTCCCAAACCCTCCCCTTGGCCGCTCTCAGTCTTCTGAGAGCTCAACTTTTCAGCCCAGCTTCTTCTTTATTCCATTTGTCACTGAAGATCATTGTGTTGATGAAGTGAAACTACTCAGAGCTGCTCCCAGGAAGGGCTGCTGGGCTGAAAGTTTTCTGGAAGGAGGGGCTGGCAAGCAGAGAGGAGCTCAGCCAGCCCCCAGATCCCTGGAAGTGCCCAAGGTTGGATGGGGCTTGGAGCAGCCTGGGACAGTGGAAGGTGTCCCTGCCCATGGCAGAGGGTGGAACCTTTAAGGTTGTTTCCAACCCAAACCATCCTGGAATTCCATGATCTTCTCTCTGTACCACCAGCTCATCACCAGGAGCCCAAGCCTTGCACCCTGCCACAAAAGCTGATTTTTTTTTCCCCCAGATGAAGGATAGCAGCTCATTCTGGGAATTCAAAGGGCTTTACATGAAGAGGCTGTTGACAAATCCATTCCTGTAAAAAGACCTGGAGATGGCAATTCCCACAAGGAAATGAGCACTTCCCACCATCAGCAAAAATCCAGGGGTCGGGCAGGGGGGAAGGAGCACTGGGGGCCAGGGGAGGAGAAGGGAAAAAAGGCTGCGGCACTAAAGAGTCTTTCAGGACTCATTTATTTGAGCAGTGCCAAGGCAGCTCACTGCTGCAATATTTTCTTCCTGCACTCAGAGCCAGGGCTTTGGGATCTAATAAATCATGGCTGGCCGCAGAGACATTAAAATTCTAGCCCAGTACTGCATCAGATGAAACGGGGCCGAGTGCCAGCGAGCACAGGGAGAGGGAAGGGCAGCCACACACACTTTAAAATAAGTATATGAATGCATTTGCATATAAGCAACACCTGATTTTGGCCTCACACCAGGCTAAGTCTAATGAAATGGAACAGCAAAACAGATCTGCAACTGGAGGATCTTTAAGGTCCCTCCCAACCCAAACCATCCTGGGATTCTGTGATTAATAAACTCAAGCGCTGCGCTTCGGGAAAGCTGATCCCCACTAAATTAGAAATAAGATATTAGGTATAAAGCACAGTAGGAAAACAGAGCCAGTAATTAACAGATCTGGTACAAACCAGGGAATTATTTCTGAAGCTCATAAAAGCCTTTTCCAAGCCTGGGCCAGCTCACGTTTCTGTCTGTACAAACCTCTGTGCTGGATCACACTGACTGTGCCCGGTGTGAGAAATAATTGTGCACCACGAGGGAAGAAAAACTCAATATTTAATCTAAAAACATTTTTGCAGAAGTCAAGCCACTAAATTTTAATTTATTACTTTCAGCCTGAAAAAACATAACAAGGATCTGACCACTTATTTGCTGTGCAAGATGAAAAAAAAAGGTGTGGGGGGAAGGAAAGGCAGCAAATATTAAGGGTTTTCAACGGATCACAAGGCAGCCTTGGAGCTTATTTGCAATCATTTAATTGAAGCACCTGGGGATTTAAGAGGTATTGAATGTGTGGGGTGCAAACATGCACAGAGAAAAACAAGCCAGCATATGAATTTGAACTGCAAGTGGCAGAAAGAAATACGCAGGAAAAGGGCTTTATTTTAGAGTGGGTGAGATTTTAACTCTGGATGAGAGATTCCCTGAAATGTGGGGTACCAGGGCCAGGAGATGTTTCCATCCTGGGTTATGAACCCCCTTCTCCAACTGGCAGAATGACAAGGGCACACTCCAGCTCCATGGAGCCTGTGGCAAACATTCCCAAATTCCCCGTTCCTGGAGGGATTGGAAAGCCACGTGGATGTGGCACTTGGGGACATGGGGCAGTGGTGGCTTTGGCAGTGCTGGGGAACATCTGGACTTGGATCATATTAAAGCTCTTTTCCAGCTTCAGTGATTCTGTGATGCTGAAATGCCAATGTGATTTTGACTTCCTACACTCAGGCCCCTTGTTCTGGAGCAGAGCAAGAGGAACTTATGAAAAGATATAGAAGTGAAGGGAACATGCAGAAAAAGAAGTTTTACATGGAAAACAATTGATCATGGCTAAAACAAGGATAAAAGAAGATGGCTCAGAAACAGACTAGAAATTAATAAGCCAGCCAAACCCAGTTTAATTCTCTGACATACACCCACTAAGAAAGAAGACAAGGCAAAAGCCCTTCAGTTATCAATTTTAATACTGAATGTGTACTTAAAAGCCAAAAGCACTAGTTAGAGTTTGTCTGTATGCAATTTAAGACAGAAATCTGGGAGGGTTCATGGTTAAAAATAAAGCTTCTCTTTTCCCCAGGTGAGTGAAGAACTTCACAAGATGTGCCTGTTCTCTATAAAAGCAATTGAGACACAAGAAAATTCTCTGTTCACCTTTTATTTTCTTTAAATGGAGCACTTTTCTCTTCAAAACATGTTCCCAAGGCCATCTTTTTTTTTCCCACCTATGCTTTTTGCTTCTCTGCCTCACAATTTTTCCCCAGCCCTCTTCAAGCGTGGTCATTTAATCTTTTTATTTCTTTTCCACCGTGAGGAAAACCAAAATCAATACTGCAGCCAAGAAATGAGGCAGAAATAAAGCAGTTGCATGGACTCACCCAAGCCTGGAGGAGGAGAAGGCCCACAATGAGGTCATTTGGGAAAACAGAACATGAGTTTTGTTTGCTTTTAAGATCTGAGACTATTCTGTTTCTTCACAACACAGGGGGACTCAAAAGCCTGTAAAACCTTCCCCAAACAGTTACAAAACAGGGGGTGAGGGATGTTTCCCAAAGTTTCTATTAACTCCTTGGAAGGCTGGCATCAGTTGGACCAATCTCCAAAGGAGCTGAGTGGATGTCATGAATTATTTTAGAACCACAGAGTCATTAAGGATGGAAAAACCCTCCAAGACCATCGAGTCTAATTGTTCCCCAGCACTGCCAAGGCCACCACTGGCCCCTGTCCCCAAGTGCCACATCCACATGGCTTTGGAACAATTCCAGGGATGATGATTCCACCATTGCCCTGAGCAACCTCTGCCACGCACAAACATCCCTAATCTGACCCCAACCCCTCTGCTTCCTTCTCTCAAACAGAAAATTACTCCTCCCTCCTTCCCTTAGTGGCTTTATGCTTTTTACAACTTCAAAAAAGTCCCTGAGTTGATTCATTAGGAAGATGGTGATTTATCCACTGTTGATCTGAGTGCTGAAACTCAGCAGCTCTCAGCACTGAGGAATTCAGCAAGCTGTTTGGAAGTATTCCCGTACGAAAATCACACGTTTAAACATGAAAACAATGAGAGCCTACACAAGTCACAGCTCATTCTTCTCCCAGTCAAGTAGGATTTTCCTGTCTGCTCTATACACACCAATTAATAAACATGAAGAAACGCCAGAGGAAAAATATTCACTGTATCCACTTCATACATTTTTAATCACCCTGAAATCAATTCAACACCCTGAACATGGTTTAGAATTCCTGTTTTACAGACCCGGTAAGCGATGGATCGCCTAATTAAATCCAGGAGTGGCATTTCCCAATCAATGGAAAGGGCTGACGTGCGTGCACATCTTAGAGCAGAAGGAGAAGTAAGGAGAGAGCGCCTCAACCCTGCCATTTGCCCTGTGTTCCTCAGTGCTCCCTGTGAAAATGCTGAGGAATGCCAAAAAGAAAGAGAAAAAATATGAAGTTCATCCCCTTTCACAGAGTAGTTGTGAAAGAACATGGTTTGTGTGGCCTAAGAGCTGATCTGCCACCAAAGGCCCAGCATTTCCAGAGAATACAGCCAAATTTTAATTGTAAGTTAATAAGGGAGGCTGAAATCATGCCTAGAATTATCTTTGTCCCACAGAGAGTATGCAAAGGAGGATTACAAGCCGACAGCAGAAATCCTATCGGAACATCCTTCCGTCGCCTACAACATCGAAGGCCACCAACTTTCAACATCACAATAAATTAAGGGAACAGTCAGGAGTAAATGAGGTCACTCCTCACATGTGCAGTTGTGTCTGAGGTTCAACAATGAACACAAATGACAGGGATTAGGGCAGGAACACACGTGAGAATCCTTCACCTCCTGTCCTGCCAACAAAACCAATGGCCCGAGGGCACAGATTCCCTCTACTCATCATTATGTCCAAACAAATGCTGTGGTTTCACCTTGGGGAAGAAAAAAATGACAAAACTTGGGAATTTTCAACTTGGGAGTGCTGCAAATAGCCCAACTCAGGGATGTATCTTGCTCTTCAGGAGCATGAAGAGGTCCTATGCAAGGAAAGCCCCTCTGCTCTGGAGCCAGGCTGGCAGAGCTGGGGGTGCTCACCTGGAGAGGAGAAGGCTCCAGGGAGAGCTCAGAGCCCTTGCAGGGCCTGAAGGGGCTCCAGGAGAGCTGCAGAGGGACTGGGGACAAGGCATGGAGGGACAGGACACAGGGAATGGCTCCCAGTGCCAGAGGGCAGGGATGGATGGGAGATTGGGAAGGAATTGTTCCCTGGCACAGGGTGCCCAGAGCAACTGCCCCTGGATCCTTGGCATTATCCAAGGCCAGGCTGGTCACCGGGGCTTGAAGCAGCCTGGGACAGTGGGAGGTGTCCCTGCCCAAGGCTGGGGACTGGAATGGGATGCTCTTCCAGGTCCCTGGCAGAAAGCATCCCAGGATTCTGTGAGCATTCTGCCGAGCAGGCGGTGCCGCAGCAGGACCTGAGGAACGCTGTGCTCTGGAGCGACGTGACACAAACCCCCCGGAGATTCCCCAGCCAGCTCTGCATCCTTGGCCTCTTGGATTTTATTACCATCTATTATTTAGGAATAACTGCGCTGAACACAGAGCCAGCCTAGCAGAGGTTCATGAATCACAGCATCTTATCAGCATATTAATCAGCTCCTGGGAGGGAGAGGGGAAACGGTGTGAGCTATCACAAACACTTTATAGTTTCACGCTTGAAGTCAAACCAGCTCCAGGAGAGACTGATTCTTCATCCCTGATTCCACACCAATGGGCTAATCTATTTACTGCAGCACTGGTGCCTTCCTGCAGTGCAAGGGTGCGGGGAAATGGGAAGGGTAATGTGCCAAAGGAAAACCAGGTGCTTCGGCAGCCCCCGTTTGGGGCAGGTAAAGTGAATTGTACCAAGAACAAAAAAAGCAAATTGGAGGCCTTAAATAAATTAGCCTCAATTAAAACAACAGCTTACATGAAGATCCAACTTAATTACAGTCTGGTTTAATTAAATAGTAAACAAGGCTGAAACGCTGCTGCTGATGTTCCAAAATCCGTGGAATTAGCGAAGTGCAAGCCGTCACCAGCCGGGCACGAGGAGCCAGGACTTGGAGCACAAAGCTGGCACTGGGCAGATGCAGCTCTGTCTGCAGCCAGAATATTCTCCCTGTGTCACCTTCCCTCAGCTCCACAGCTGCTCATCCAGCAGCAGGAAACACTGCCAGCAGAAGTTTTCTCCTCCTCTTTCAGTTTCCAACAAAAAACAGGAAGGAGGGTGCAATTCAACAGATCTGGGAGTTCTAAGGACCCCAAAAATGAGACACAAGAGAAGCCACAAGTGCTTAATAAATCCCTTAGTTCAAACACATGGATTGTTTTCATAAAGATTTCTCCTATGAGCTGAACAATTCTGATTTTATCTCCCCAAGTAACTGTATTTTAACATTTCCTTTTTTAAACGTAATTATTATTTCCCATAAAAATCCAGCCAATCCAGACTGCACTTGAAAAATGATTTAGGAAATAACTGTCCTTCACACTTCCATTAAGGAAGATCAAAATGGAAAAATCAAGAATCTGAATAAACGGATGCTTCATCAAGTACTTGAGTATGTGCCAAGGATTTCCCATTCTCCCTAACTCAAGGATTTCCTATTTTCCCTAACAGCCAATCTGGCAGAAAAAACTGGATTATTTATCTTGCAATAGACCTCCCTCCCTGCTCTGCCAGGAAACAACACAGAAGTCAGAATGAGAAGAAAATCATTAAAACTCAGATTAAAACTCATTATTTCAACCTAAAGCTACCATATAAATAAAAACAATAAACAAAATATTAAGTAGTATAAAGCATTCACACTTAGCACCAAAAAAAAACCCCACAAAAGCACAGAATTCAACCTGCCAGTATCCTGATTACTATCCCCGCTTTCCTCCTGCCTCTACCCCATCTGAGTTTTATTCCACAGCTCTTTTCATAGCTGCTCAGACCACCCTCAGGAGTTGCCTGTCTTTTCTCCACGGAGGCTAAAATTTAAATTTTCTCCTCCTCATTCGCTATAGAACTTTGAGTCTTTCATTACATATTCAAACAAGTTCAGATTAAAAGGGTTTGTGATACTATTTGCCCAGAAAAAAAAAAAAAAAAAAAAAAAAAAGAAGCTCTTCTGTTAAGTGCTTTCTGACTTCTATTTTGGGACTTCACTGTAAGAGTTCAGCCCACTGACTCCTTACCTTCCACCTGGGCAATGGAACAATCCAGCAGGA
>NW_005054530.1:434837-439103 GCF_000277835.1 Geospiza fortis
GTGCTGTCCCACATTTGTTTCTTTGTTTTACCACTGACATAACTGAGGACCTTGTTTTAATTTTCCCAGTCTGATCTGCCTCCAACGTTTTCCTCCAAGATTATCCACCACTGATTTCAGTGCATTTACCACAAATTCTGGAAGACAAATGCCTGAAGGATGGTTTGGGATGAAACCATGGGGGCCACATCCTCCTGATCCCTGCATGGATCAAAGCTGGCGCAAGTTGGCCAAGTCAAATTTTACAGAGTTAAGGGCACAGAAGGAACTTCACAGTCATCAACCAGCAGGTTACTTTAGAAGACAACATCCCATTAATGTTGGCACTTGACTGATTCCAAATGGAGTCCTGCAGAATTCATGTGTTCAAGCCCAGGCTGGACAGGGCTTGGAGCAGCCTGGTCTTTGCAAGGTGTCCCTGGCCATTGCAGAGGGTGGAATCAGACAAGCTTTAAGGTCCATTCTCACCTAAACCATTCTGGAATTCCATGAATCCCTTCATCTAAAGCAGAATTCTCCCTCTAAAATTATTCTAAAAAAGGTCAAGGTCCAAATTCTGACCAATCTGCACCTCAATATTTATATTAAATTGTCTTATCAACTGCCAGAAAGCACCTGCTAAGACACCCAGGATTGTATGAAAGCAGATACAGACATGTACATTGAATGGATATTAAGGTGGAGCTTTAAGCACATGCCAAAAAAAAAAAATCAAAGTAAAGTGGGAGAGAAGTAGCCTCTTGTGCTGGAAAGCCACAAAATTCCTGTTATTTCCAGAGCAGGAAAATAACTGTGCACTTATGAGCTCGTTCTATCACCCAGGCACTGCTGGAGTCCACAGTCCTCTCACAATGGGGAGATTTTTGAAGAGACTTTTTCACAGAGATTGTTGTTTTTTTTCAAGCCTCTCGTGCTTTGACTGTGAGACCAAAGTTCCCCCAAGCTACAGTATCTCCAACAAAGCAGCTGCATAAATTGGAATGAGAAAAAGAAAGGATGAATAAAAATGGGGCAAAACGCCTTTGAGGAACTCTCTGCTCTGCAGAGTCTCAGACAGGGCTCCTCACAGCCCCACTGATCCACCAGCTGGAAGGGCTGCCAAACTCAACCAGAATATTCCATGCACAAAGCAGCTCTGAGTATTTGATGTTCATTCCCATCTGCTGGTGACCACTCTCCTCCACAAAATCACATTCCCAAATAATTCCACACATTCGGTGAAAGTCAATGCAAATAGAAAGCAGGAAGCCCTAACACAACATGACACCCAAAAGCTGATTACATTCCCCAAAATGGCATAAAAAGGAGTTTTCCAGGGCTGATTTTGTAAGGGGGTGACAAGATCAAAGCAAGTCAAGGTGAACATAATCCACAGGGAAAACCAGATACACCTGAACTGGGATTTTCTTTTTCCAAAGCACCATTTCTGTCCCAAATGAATTCTTTCCATATCAGTACACTTTAGATCCCCACTAGTTACATAATTATGGTAAACATCTTTATCAAGTACTAAGGATGACATTTTTAGACAACTCAGTCCTAAAGAAGGTTTCAAACAGAAAACAGACTTGCTCTTCCACATAGGATTAACTCAACCAAAGCATAACTTGAAATAAAAAAATCAGTCAATACTGTAGCTTAAGTCACCACCTATCAAAATACCTGGATGTTCTCCAAAAAAGGGGATCTTGGCTGTGGGATCCTCTTTTCCACAGCTGGATTATTCCAGCACGTGCACCCCAGTGGTTCAGGAAAGCCCTCCTGCTGGACTGTCCCAGCACCTGCTTGCATGGTTGTTAATCTAAAGGAAAAAGCCCTTTGGATCCTTTTCCTTAGGATTTCCAGGGTATCCTCTTTGCATGAATTCAGCTCCAACTCTTCTCACCACCCTCGCTGCGCTGGCTTTGCTGAAGGGCTTTTCCTGCGAGTCACGTTCCCATCCGGCTCCCTGATGGGAAATCTTTCTCCCTCATTAAGGGATCAGCCACCACCACACACAGAGATCCAGGAAAGTCCCCAACCCCTGTCCTACCTGTATAGGCCATGTTCTTCGGGTTTCCATAGGGAGCCCCAGGTTGGACGGGGCTGTAAACAGGATTCATGCTGGAAGACCGGGAACTCTGAGGACAAAAGAAAAGCAGAGTTGAGACGGTTGCCTTAGGTTGGCTCCCGAGTCGCTGTCTGTGTGCAGAGCCCTGATAGCATCACCCTGTTAGAATTCCAGACACAGACAGCTGTGAAGGAAGGGATTTACAACCAGACGTTCCAACCAGATAGCATATTTAATAATTCAAGTTTTGGATCTCTCCGCTAATTCCCACAACTTCTCCGGCACTGCATATTCTGCCTACCAATGCACCCGGAGTAGATTCATCCTCCATATCCCTGGGCTCAGGACTCATGACCCCACTTCCAGCTTGAGATGAACAAAGAGGAGGAGTCACAAAGTCAGGCAAGGAATTGTCCCCCTTGGAAGAGCGAGCAGTTCTTGGGTGATAAAACCAACCGCACCGAAGACCTGACCTTTCAGTGAGCAGCAGATGAAAGATCATTTGCCGCTGGCGAGATGGAGAAGGGCAAGTCTTGGTGAGCTTTCAGCGTGAGCTGACTGTGAAAACCTGGAGGTCAAGGCTTGGCTCCTGTGTGGGGCTGGTCAGGGCCACCCCCGGGTCCCACCCGTGTCCCACAGGGAGACTCCGTCACGGAGCTTCCGTGAGCGAGGAGATTTCGGCAGCCCTCGTGCTCCCCTCGCCGATAAAAACCGCACAGCAGGGTCAGCTTCTTGCGGGTTTTATTAGGAGGAAAGCAAGTGACTTGGGAATTTGTGTCTCCTAACTGTCAGTTAAGCAACTGGCTCAGTTAATTATCTTAATGAAGCACATTCTCAGTTCTGATTAATGGGAAAATCAGTCATTAAGCTTTATTAGGCGACGCATTTGTCTCCGCAGCTATCTAGCGGTAATTTCACACCAGAACCAAACCCATCTTGCTTCAAAATCTGGGGGTTTTGTTAAAATGTGTTATTTTACAGTTCATAAATAACACCATTCTCTCCAAACAAGTCCCTCATGATAGGGGACACAATTTGTTACATCATTAACTCCTTTCACTTTACCTCGGGAGAGTAAACAAGTCAAACGTTACGTGTTAGCACCGATTGACTTGACAACAATTAGTGCTTAATTAATTAGCTGTCCCTCCACCCCCAAGTTAGCACTGAAGGAGCCATTCTCAAAGGAAAGGAAATCAGGGTTATAAGCAAGTGGGAAGAGACAGGGAGACTCAGAATTCCATCAGTGGCTTCACTAACACACAGCATTAAGAGCATTAAGAAGATCTTTAATAAAATCAGTGTAAAACCAGGCTGCTCAGAGAAGTGTGGCTGCTCCATCCCTGAACTGCACAAAGCCAGGCTGGATGGGGCTTGGAGCATCTGATCTAGTGGAAGCTGTTCCTGCCCATGGGACTGGATGAGCTTTAAGGTCCCTTCCAACCCAAGCCATTCTGTAATTTTATGGAATAAAATTTAGGAGGGTAACTCTTCACCTTTCCATTGTTCCTCCCCAGAAACCACCCAGTGACAGCTGGACCTGCTCCCAGGCAGGGCTGGAATCACGGCTGCTTTTCTAAAGTGCCTTTTCAAAGCCAGCACCATTTCATTTGTACTCTTGTGCATGTGAAGAGTATTAAAAAAAAATCATAATTCAGGGGAAAACAATGACAGAGTATGTGTGGCTTGCATTAGGTGTTGTACCAAATGGTAAAAGCAAAACACTCTTATTGAGAAGGATGAAAGAAAATGCTTTTTATCCCAGATAAAAAGGTTGTAATCGTGGTGGGGGCTTGAGAGCTTGTGAGGAAGAGGTTTGTGCTTCCTCCCTGCTTTGTATGCAGGGTGGGATTTCCAGACAGCAGGAAAGAGCCCCTGCAAACAGCATTTGGGAGGGATGATTTTCTCTCCCATTCTGCAAGACAATGCTATCCGAAAATACATTTGAAATTCATTGCAGGCACCATGTTGTGGCATTGAAACAGCTACACTGAAATGGGAATAAAACAGGATTAGCAAAATTAAACCTTCTGCGCCGCCAGAACCTGCAGAGTTCGCTTGTGGCCATGAATGCCCAAGAAAAAGACTACTAAAAATTAATTATAAACAGACAAACACCAGTGCTGCTCTATTACAGGAGCTTCCAGTGCTCCCTAATCCCTGAGACAGCCACGCTCAGTTGCTCTGAGAGACTCCAGCAAGGAGTAACTCCAGCA
>NW_005054530.1:439113-443171 GCF_000277835.1 Geospiza fortis
GGGAATAAGCTGCTAGCAAACAGTGCCGGGATATTTTGCGCCTGTAACCTGGTTACCTTTTCATCTATTTTATCCTTCCTGTGAAAGTGCAGGACAGGCTCCCATCACACCAGGGAGGGCAAACAGAGCCACAAGGGAGGGCAGGAATGGGTCACTGTGGCTTGGGCAGAGCTGGGGAATGGTTGGACTCCATGAACTTGGAGGGCTTTCCCAACCTTGGAGGGCTTTTCTAGCCTTGGAGGGCTTTTCTGATCTTGTAGGGCTTTCCCAACCTTAATGACTCTGTGATTCCATGAGTGTGTCCTCCACCTCTGGGAATCAGGAATCACCACATCTCCAAACTCCTACAGACACAGGACACCAGGAACATCTCATTCCTCTGTTTTCCTCCATCACTGGTTTACTTGGTGCCTTGGTGCTCAGATCCCTCCATCTCCACAGGAGGTTTTGCAACCCCTATCATTGTGGTTGGAAAAGATCTCCAAGATCATCAAGTCCAACCTCTGGCCCAATATAAAAGCTAAAAGAATAAAGCAGGCGTGGAAAATCCAGGAAGTTAACGAAGTTATTATCATTATCTTTTCAGAACAAAGGAATGAAATCTTTACAGAGAAATAAATATATTTTGCAGGGTTTTTAAAACAGTGACATGGACAGGTTGATCTTTCAGGCTCTCCAAAAATTAAATAGCAGCTCTGAATTGAAAAGAGTAAACAATGGAAAAGGGAGCTGTTCTGAACAACAGACATTTTTCCATTTTCTTTCAAGTCATCTCTTGTGTCAAGGTGATTTTCCCTTTAAACTCCCATTGCCTTGTTTTTTGTGCCACTGGGATGCAATGCCTTTTGAGAGCCCCACTCCTTACACTCTGGAGAGAGGGTACTATTTTCTCTATGTGCCAAAAGTAATTTATTTCACATCAGGTGGCACAGAACCAACATGAGAGAGTATGAACAAAGAAAAGAGATACTTTTCTTCCTTGACCTGCACATCACCTCTTTAAATGAATTTTATACAAATTGCATGCTAATAATATTCAGCCAAAGTCTCCTTGAACATGAAAAGGCCTCCTGACCTTACACTCCATGCAAATTCCACTAATTTTCTGACAATTTTTCCCTTAAGTCATTTGAAGCTTGACCCTCACTTGGGATCCACCAAACAGTAATTAAATTACCTTCCAATTCATCTGTTAAAGGTTAATTTAGGCAAGTTACAAGGGTATATCCCACCTTTCCCCAAAAAAGTCTGGGACAGTGGGCACAAGCTCGGAGATTCATTACCACAATGAGCAGCTTCTTCTTAAATTTATTCTTTTTTTAGTGACACCTTAACTTAAGAGTTGATTGAACACCTCACGTGGGAAACAAAATATTGAACCTGTTATAGAAATGTAATAGGGTTTTATATATTTTATATACATATATATATATATATGGAAACCCAGACTGGTTTGGGTGGGAAAGACATTAAAGATCATCCAGCTCCAAACCCTGCCATGGGCAGGGACACCTCCCACTATCCCCGGTTGCCTTCTCCTCTCCAGGTGAATGCCCCCAGCTCTCAAAAATTTACAGTCCTACAGCATCTTCCATTAGATCCACCTCTAAAACAGGACAGGAGCACTCAGATCTTCATTGAGGAGAACTCAGGAGAGTGTCCTGGGAGACAAAACCCCAGGGAGCCACATTCTCATCACCTGCTGTTTCCTCTGAGATGAAGAACTAAATGATCAGTAAATTACTGACATCTCTAACAGCAACAAGCCCTTTTGTCTTCATTGTATGAAAAATTAAATGGATAATTTATAAGCACAAAGCAGCTCTTTACTTTGGAATTTGCTGACTTCAGACTGGCCAAAAAATAAATGCTGAGGCAGGAAAAATCGCGACCTTTCGTTTGCTGAAGTTTACGATCTGCTTAAAAGCCAGAGGATCAAAAAATGATAATTCAGTTATTAATTCAATTTCATATTATAGACTGCATATTGAAATATTGTCAAGGAAATCCCTGTCCTCCCTGAAAAGGACTAGGAAGATGGAATCACTTGTTGCACAGGTGAACCTGAATGTGATGGCAAAATACTTGCACGTTGTGTTTGCCTATTTGAATTAGGCAGAGCTTACACAAACACCCCTCTGAGCCTAAACAAATGAGAAATGATTGAATCATACACTCACAGACTGGTTTGGATTGGAAGGACCTTAAAGCTCATCCAGTTCCAAGCCCCTGCCATAGGCAGGGACACCTTCCACCAGACCAGGTTATTCCAAGCCCCAATCAACCTAGCCTTGAACCAGCTCCCCCACAAGAAATTTCAGAATGAGAAAAACCAAAAGATTCTGGCACAGCTGGGGTTATATTAGCTTGTTTCCAGAGAAGAAAATGTCTAAATGCAGATGAATTCTGTGCTGCAAATTCCCAGCCTTTTATCTGCAAGTCTGATGGGTTTCACCAGCAGGTAACCAATAAATACATGTATTTTTTAAAAGATCTAACATATCTGCCCCAGTGAGTCCCAAACCACTCTCAGCAGTTCTCAAACGATTTCCTTGATATATTCCTATTAATTTCTCTAACTTGAGGCCTTGCTGACTTTCCTTTTGGAGATGAACCCTGCTGTAATCTTGTACTTGGTATTCCCCAACTGAGCCACAGCCTCCTCCAGCTGCTTATCTCCATCCTTTTGTCTTCCCTACCCTACTTCATTATGTTCTGCTGAAAAGGCCTCTTGGAACACACAGCTTGAAGACATCTCTCTGCTCCTTCCTTTCCACAAGCACTGCCTTGGGAGATTTGTGTTGGCCACCAGGAAAAGCCTGGATTATAAACATCCATCCCACAACATCACCCAGGCACTGCAAAAAACAAAATAAAATATTCTTAGTTATCTTTCTTTTTTGAGCCTTCTTGATCTGCTTCAGACCTTTCTCCCAGCCAACCACTGCTCCCTCTCCTAAGAGAAGCTGCACTTCAGGAGTCAGACAGAACAACCAGGCACAAGAGTAAAATCCACAAAAAGACAATTTCTGACACTAATAAATACAATCTTCCCCCCTTCCAAGCTCTTTAAAAAGATGAAACGATTGATCACCTCTTTGGCTTTGTTTTACAGATGCAGAGAAGATGCGAGAGCGCAACGGGTTCAAGGGTGGGCTCACTGGGAGCATTGGAATAGGTGGAATAACCATCCCTGGAAGTGTTCAGGGAACACTTCCCTGTGCTGTTCCTTGGCCTGGGTTCACAGTTGGACTCAATGGTCTCAGAGGGCTTTTCCAACCTAAATGATTCCATGATTCTAGGGTAAACCAGACCATACTAGCAGAACCAGGATTCAGGTGTAATACCCATTTTCCATCACATTATCTTCACAGACAAGCTTTAAGTTATGTTTTGCTCCAAAATTTCCAACCACTACCACTAGTTACCCTCCCTCCATTTTTATAATTACTCCCCCCAGGATGGGAGAATCCCTTTGAAGCCATATCCCAAATATTGAAAACATGACCCCTTCCCATGGATCACAACAGGATAAACATCTACATTTGTCTGGGAGTCAATCACACTGTACCAAGCTGGCACATCAGCAATACAATATTCCTGGAATTCAAATCAGATGAGGGCAGAGATATCCTTTTAATAACAGATGTGTCAGGCTTCCCTGGGCTTTATTTGGTCAAATCTACTGTGCTGCAGGTTTTGGCTGTAATTTGTCACTTCCAGCCAGCCACGGTTGTTCCTCATTGCTCTCTAACAATCTTCACCCAGGTCCTGTCTTCTGGTCACTTCTGGGATTTCTTCTCTGGTCAAGACTGGAAACCCAAGGCAGGATGGAGGAGCAGCTCCAGCCCCACTTTCCTATCAGGCAGCACAGCAAATCTCTCCCTGTCCTCTTCTCTTCCTCTGCTCATGTTGATGGATGGACCCAGATGGACTTAGAGACTGGGAAACGGGAGGATGAACAGCGCAAACAGAGGGGATCAATCCTCCCTAATAGTCCCTTCTTCCTTAAATATTTTGGAATCTTGGTTCTGAAACAAAGCAGTACCAGGGAAGAT
>NW_005054530.1:443227-455374 GCF_000277835.1 Geospiza fortis
TCTTTTTGTAATTTTGTGTTGGCAAGAGGCTCTGTGTTAACAAGCCCAGGAGCCTGAAAGTCTTTCCCATCCATAGGACAGGCAGACAGTGGCATTCCCTCACTCCATTTGGAAAGCAAGAGACATGGAAGGAGTAAAACAGACTCCAGATTTATGCTGGGCTTGATGTGCCCCACCAAAACCTAGGAAATACACAGGGCAAATCAGTACCACTTGAAAAATAAGCAAAAGGAGTTGGTGACGTTTTGGGAGAAAGCTGCCCAGTGATGAACAAACAGAACTCAAATTAAGAAATTAGGAAAATCATAACAATCATAGGCAGAGTGCAGCAGAACAACACATAACCAGCACAACAGAAAGCAAGCTTACACAGATGACCACAATGGAAACCTTTAAATGAAAGCTACAGATGTCTGTGAAGCTGTCCCAGGCCTCAAACACAGGTCGAACATTCCATACAGGAATTACCAGAGGTTAGTGGCAGACACTGTATGAGGGACAGCGGCCAATAATCAGTGCATGTACAGCATGATCCCTAACACATGCAATATGCACTCAATTAGCATATCCATATTTCACAACCACTGGAAAAGCCAAGAATTTTCCAGCCTGCCATCACAGAAGATTTGGAAGTGCTTTTATTCACCTAAACATTCGTGCAGGTTTCCAGTGAATACACCCAGCCCAGGAGGCCAAAACCAGGAATGCTGTTGCAGCAGCACAAAGGAAAGGGCTGAAAGGCCACAGCAAGTCAACAATTAACACTTTTCACAGATTTCTGGACATACCTTCCCGAACTAAAGAGTGGGAAGAGAAGTTTGAAGGAGCTCACAGATTGAAGTTCATATCAGGAAAAAAAAAAAAGAACTAGTAAATCCCTGGCCTGTGATGGCTGGAAAACCCAGCTTTGCTTCCTTGTTTCCCATCAGGGGGATGAAACGGGTTTGGGGAATGAATGGCATGGCAGAAATTACAGATCAGCCATTCCCTTCTTCCTTAAAATAGTAGTGAGTGCTGAGAGAAAAAAAATGTTCAAAAAGTCCTGGAAGTGTCTTGGAAATATTTAAAAGGAAAAGATTAGTGTGAAGCAGCCAAGCAAATATCTGCCTTCCCACATGAACATCTGTACTCATCTCAGACTGATCCCTCCTGGCTGCAAGGTCAAGGAGCTGAGGAGCCATTTGAAAAACCAGGGCTTCAGCATCTGTGTAGGTTAAACAATCACAAAATGACAGAATGGTTTGGGTCGGGAGCCACCTTGAAAATCCTCCAGTTCTACCAATTCCATGGGCAGGGACACCTCCCACTGTCCCAGGCTGCTCCAAGCCCTGTCTAACCTGGCCTTGGACACTTCCAGGGATCCAGGGGCAGCCAGAGCTGCTCTGGGCACCCTGTGCCAGGGTCTCACTTCCCTCACAGGGAACAATTCCTAATTCCCAATATCCCACCTAACCCTGCCCTCTGGCAGTGGGAGCCATTCCCTGTGTGTCCTGTCCCTCCATCCCTTGTCCAGCTCTCTTGGTGCCAGGGGAACATTTGGACTCAATGTCCTCAGAGGCTGTTTCCAAGTTTAACAATTCCACATCTGTACCTATGACTGATAATTTAATTATTCTTAGAATTCAGTGTTGGTTTTACGACACACTCAGGTGTAGCCAGAATAAACCCACCTGGTTTAAGCACACAGAGCTGTCTGTAGCCTCACAGCTTCATATTACAAACTCTACAGAGAAAAAGCCTTTTTATATTGCACAAAAGATCCCAGCACACATTACACAGCAATTCCATGATTTACAGTGCACACCCTTATTTGTGCCTTTTTGAAAAAGAAGGAAAAAAATCGGGCCTTTGATTTGCAACCAATTTGTGACACATTTCTTTTCATGCTGATAAGCCTCATCTCTGCACATAATAAGGCTTTTTTCTGCCATCATTTCTCCCTAACAATTCAATTTTCATCTTAAATGAATTCTATCAATCATACAACAGGTGCACATCACCTACTCAAGAGACAGATTTCCTTTCTCCAGATTTCTCTGTCCTCTGACAATGCCTAAATTGATAATAACTGTGATAAAACCCCCAGTCTGGTAAGGGACTAATTTTGGTAAGATTCTCTCTATTTTTTAATGAATTCACAAGTTTTTTTTTTTTGCCATGCCTGGAAAATAAACTCAGTATTCCCAGAAGACGTTTTGTGAAATACTGGTGGCATGTTTTTCATTTCCTTAATAAACAACAGCAACTGAGTTCCTGGTTTCTGTTCAATGATTAATTCAGCTTTAAGAGATGATTCCAACAGCAAGGAAGAACTAACAGGGGATCTAGAAGGACTTAAATATATAATAAGCAGCCCAGGAGGCAGCACACACTGTGGGTAGGAGAGAAACCAGACTGGATGTGCATCCTCTGGAAGTGCAGTTCTAAGATATCGGACAATGTGACCAGCACAGGGAACACAGGGAAAGCACAGGGCAGAGCCTGGGCAATCTTCACAGGAATTGCCAGGCAACAGGAGTGAAAAAAATGTCCTTGAGGGAAAGAAAAGGAGGGCAAATTATGAGAGTAGCCACGACCTCTACGATCTGGAGAGCCTGGGAATACACACTTCAGAAAGAACAAATGTTACACAGCAAGGCACTTCCCAAGGTCCCCCCTCTCCCTCTATGCTTTTCCCAAATTGACTTCTTTCAATAACTATAGAATGATCTGGTTATTCCTTTTCAATTAATAATATGCCTTTAATCACTTCTGTAATATATATTTTATATTTTCATTTCTTTACCTATGTGAATTTAAACACAATGGTGCCTGCATTTAGAATCAGAGTACAGTGAATGACACTCCATAAAGTATTTCCACACAAATTTCCCAGGGCACAGGGGTCCCTCACTGGCATTAGTGGGGCTGTGCCATCCCACCAGCATCCCTCAATGTGCAGAACACCCCTAGTGCAATGCCAGAGGAAGATGGAAGGTACACAAAACAAGGAGAGGAAGATGCACTTCACATCCCTCTGTTTTCTCTGGAAATTAAAACCCAGCTGTGCCCAGATTTCAGTATCAGCACAACAGTGCCAGATTTGTCCTCCCAGTGTGGCTGAGGGCTATGGAAATGTAATTACAAAGGCTTTTAGGGTGGCACTTTTCATTTCCCCCTCAGGCAGCCTGTTTGCCACAGGCAGCAGCTCATCTTGTGTTCTGTGGGTGTTTGAGCCCTTGGCAGGGGAAGCCCAGGTTTCCCCTGCTCCCACTTTTAGTTTTTAAATGAACACAGGTATTTCCAACTCAGTGTGGATGAGCTGAGGTGAAGCTGCCATTGATGTTCTCACATCCCTCCTTTGTCCAGCTCAGCCAACACCAAAAGCAGCTCTAAAAACATGAAATGTGTGCCTGCCCCTCTCCTAGTCTTTTATCTGATGTGAAATATCTGTCCACTGGCTGGAAAGAGAAAGGGAGGTCTGATACTGAAGGACAGGAACACCATTTTGGAAGGATTTTATTCTGCATTTTCACAGGAGGACACAACATGTTGGCAGAAGCTAAATATTATTATCAGCAAAGGGTTCTTCACCCAGATGGAGCACTGGGATGGGCTGGGAGAGCTCCAGGAGTGTTTGAACCCTGCTTTCATGCACAGGGTGGGATTGTTGGGGTGTCTGTGCAGGGCCAGCAGTTGGATTTTGATGCTCGTGGGTTCTTTCCAGCTCAGGATATTCCATGATTCTATGATCTGCCAAGGCAGCCTTGTGGGAGGAACAGAGCAGAATTCCCATCCCCACCACAGCAGCAGCTCCATAGCTACACTCCTGAGCTCTTGCTGACCCAGGATGTGTAATCTCCTTCTGCTGGAGCATATTTGATACAAATGCTAATCCTCCTGATTTGCAATTCACTGCTGCCATCTGATCCTGCAAATCTTCTGCAGACATCAGAGCAGGCAAACAGAGAGCTGAACACCAGACAGAACTGCTCAGGCTGCGCTGCCAATTACCAGCAATTAAGAGGGCACTCAAAAAAATCCTCATCAGCCCCTGAACCACCTTGGAACTCGGAGCTGGAATCACTGCCAAGCTTCCTGTGCCTCTCCAGCCTTCTGCACCCCACTGTGTGAGCCCAGTGTGAGCCCAGTGTGAGCTTCCACCTGGGCAATGTGTGCCATGGGTGACTGATTCCAGCCAGGCCACGGCCCCACCACGGCTCCAGCAGAGGACAGCCCGTGCTGGGGAAGAAGCTTCCAAGGAGCTTTGCTCCACAGGTGCCAAATGGAGGAACAGGATCTCCCCAGAGCTGCAGAAGAGCTCTGCAGCTCCAGATCTGTCACTTGCACATGAAAATGCCAGCTGTGGGCTTTGTGACAGTCTGACAGCCTGGATATGGTGCACTATGGAATCCCAGACTTTTGCTTGGAAGGGACCTTAAAAACCATCCAGTTCCATGTCCTGCCATGGACAGGGACACCTTCCACTGTCCCAGGCTGCTCCAAGCCCCATCCAGGCTGGCCTTGGACACTTCCAGGGATCCAGGAACAGCCACAGCTTCTGTGCCAGGGCCTCCCCACCCTCACAGACAGGAATTCCTTCCCAAGATCTAATCTAAATTCATCCTCGTTCAGTTTAAAAGCATTCCACCTTGTCCTATCCCCTGTGCTGAATTCTTCTGCTGCTGCCCATTTATAAAATATTGTGACAATCCTGAAAATCCTGAGATCAATAGGAAAGCCATGTAAATCGAAGGAAGCTCCCTGAGGAATGCAGGGGGACCAGATTAGAAACTTAGAGGGGGAAATTACAGAGGCAGAGGGAATGCAAAAGCAGCAAGTGCATCTCTGAGTCCAAAACCAGGAACAGAGGCTGAGTCATGGCTGCTATATTTGGTATAAATCCAGATAAATCATTCCTAAAATAGGTTAACAAAATACTAAGAAGCAGAAAAGGGAAATTCCATCTTGAATATAGAGTGAAAAGCTCCATCTCAGAGAGTTTAACGTGGTAAGGAAAGCCCTGGGGTCACCAGCATCCAAAGGGAATGAAATACTGGTGTAGCTGAAGAGGATCTTTGTTAGACATAATCCTGCAATTACAAAAGAGCCCCATAAAAATACAACTCCATTTCCCATCTTGTAATCCAGTCCTTAACACTTGCTTTCACCAGCAAAGAAAAAGCATCCTGTTCTGTTGGGCTTTTTAAGGCTGTGCAGTGTTTGCTCAAAGAACAAAGTAGGGCTTCAGATGAGCAGCAGGAACTCCGGGGTTTACTTTCCCAGGGGTGATGAGAACAGTGAGTATGTGCAGCCCTGGAAAGGTTTGGGAACTCTCAACATTCCCAAAAAAAAAGAGGCTCACAGCTGCTCCAGCAGCTTCTGCCCACGAGACCTCGGATCATTTCCTGCAAAGCTCAAACACCCTTGGCTGGGTGTTCACACATCCTGCTTTGTATCCTACACAGCCTGGGCAAATCACTCAATTAAGTGGCTGTTAATTATGGCTGCACATCGCCTCTTTCTCAGCATCAGCCTTGGGGCAATCACACATCTCACCCTGCTCTGTAACCTGATGTCTGTGCCCACATCCCATGTCCCAGGAGAGGGCTGAAGCTGTGCTGCAGCTGGGGTGCGTTTGGCTCCCTCCTGACCAGGATTTTGGGGTGACTGGGTTAATGAGGTGACCTGCTGGTCCATATCCCACATATCCTACATGTTCCTGACATGAGCTGGAGACTTCATATGGGTCTGTGTATCTCCTGACAGAGCCATCACCAATCAATCCAAAGACATCAGCAAACAGAGGTTTCAAATTAATCCAAAGCTGCTCCACAGAATTAAACTTGTCCAGATTTCTAAATTATTCCATGACTCCTTTATTGGGTCCATATCCATACTCCTTTATTGCATAGGAAAACTGATGCAATATATCAGGAATATGGATCTCTGTGAAGCACAAGCACTGGTTTAACTGGAAGCTACAGACCTGAAGGTGACATTATACATGAAGTCCCAGGTCTGCTTGAGAGGAAGTCAGGAGAGATGCACTGAACAGGCCCTTCGAGCATCTAAAAACTTCTTCTCTCTTCAGCAGGGAGGCTGAGGAAAGCCTTCCAGCCAGGGAATCCAGGGAATGCCACTGCCTGTGCCTTGGCAGCTCCCCTGCTCTCACCATCAGCAACTGCTGGGTCTTGCTCTGCTCCCTCAGCTGCAAACAGCCTGAAGATGAATCACTGTGGATCCCTGAACTTGCAGAACAAGGCATCATTTTTCCAGCTCCAGTCTTCCATAACTTTTGGCTGGCTGGATCAGCAGCACCATGCCAAGAGCAGCTATTTCACCCAAAGATGCTACGAACACATTGCCAGGTTTAGAACAACAAGAAGACAAGGAAAGATACAGAATCCCAGACTTTGGGTTGGGAGGGCCTTAGAGTTCATCCAGTGCCACCCCTGCCATGGCAGGGACACCTTCCACTATCTCAGGTTGCTCCAAACCCCATCCAACCTGGCCTGGAAAAATTCCAGGCATTCAGGGACAGCCACAGCTGCTCTGGGCACCCTGTGCCAGGGCCTGCCCACCCTCACAGGGAACAATTTGTTCCCAGTATCTGGTCAGCATCCACACTCTATCCGGGTAAGTGTGATTTACTTACCTTTTCACACCTCTGTCAATAATCAGTGCAAATTCACAGCTAAGCAAGTCAAAAGTTCTTGTTCACAGCATTGGAACCACATTAAAAATATCCATAAACTTCAAGCAAAACTCAAAGGAAATTACAGAGATCTGCCTTGAAAAATAAAGAAATTTGGCTATCCCTAAATGAGAGGAAGAGGTCACAGAGCTGCTGCAGGGCTGGAGCCAGGCTGGGAGAGCTCAGGGTGCTCACCTGGAGAGGAGAAGGCTCCAGGGAGAACTCAGAGCCCTTGCAGGGCCTGGAGGGGCTCCAGGAGAGCTGCAGAGGGACTGGGGACAAGGC
This sequence comes from Geospiza fortis, assembly GCF_000277835.1. NCBI lineage: Eukaryota > Metazoa > Chordata > Aves > Passeriformes > Thraupidae > Geospiza > Geospiza fortis. Next base: position 450,189 of record NW_005054530.1, read on the forward strand.
CTGCAGGGACAGGACACAGGGAATGGCTCCCAGTGCCAGAGGGCAGGGCTGGATGGGATATTGAGCCATGGAGTCTGAACCCACACCGAGAGGCTCAGAACAGCCCCTCAACACTTGGCCCCTCTGGCTCCCAGCTTTCCTTGGATCCATGGAGCTGTCTGGGCTCAATGAGCAATCAGAGTATGAGAAAACAGATGGCTCTATTAACTTCTTGCAAAGTGTCATCTTGAGACAAGCCAGGTCATGTCACAACTAAATGGCTCCAGAGTAACTGCTTTCAGGAGCCTTGGAATAAAGGGATGAAATTTTTCAGGCAGCAGAGTCTAAGTGGTCAATCAGATTGCACCAATTCAGCTTCCATCAGATTTTGTAATTTACAGCAGAGTTGACCATTCCTCACCATCAGGATCACAGAATCATCCCCAGATTTGGGTTGGAAGGGATCTTTTCAAGGTATTTAATAATTGCAGAAAAGATGCACGTTGGGTAAAGTATTTATATGCTGTGTGTGTCTACTTCCCTTTAATTTTTTATTCAAAATCCCAAAGTTCTTCCACATATTGGCCTTTGGGACCACTAGACTGTTGCACTGCTCCTGAGCTAATCCAGACAAACTTTTAGCAACTCTGAGGGCAGGAACTCCAGTGTACAATTAATCCAGTGGTGCCACAATGAATTCTCATTCTCTTCACAGTGATCTTGGTTCAGAGCAGCAAAACAAGACCAGAACATACTCAATCAGCCAATTGCACCACTTAGGAGTTCTCTGGCCCAGAAATCAGCTACAATTTGAGAAGGGGCTCGTGGCTGTCATGGCTTTGTTGGAATTCACTCTGCCTGGCCCCTCAGATTTCTACATCATATCCAAGGCACCCTGGACAGGGTGAAGTTTCTTTGTGCTTCACTGAGGAGCCAGTCTGGGACAGCTGCAAGAGTTCCCCTATTCCAGAAGTGCTCCAGTGCTTTGAGCAGCATAAACAGCTGATGTTTCCTGGGATGAGATCAGTTGGGATGACCAGTAAACACTGTCTCTTTTAACTGCTGCCAACATGTGTTTCAATGTCCCCTTCTGAATCAAGCAGCACAACCTGAACTTCCAGCAACACAAAACACATGGGGGAATTTTCCGCTGGATTTTATGTCCAGCACTGGCCACGTCACACAAAGGAGCAGAAAAACAGACAGCACTGCCCAAATCCATCCTTCATTCACTCATCCATAGAAGGGCACCGTGAACTCACAGCTCATTTCAAAGCCAGAGCTGCTCTTTAGCATTCAGATGAGAATCTGGCAAACACCCCTTTTTCCAAAGCATGGATTCTACTTTTCCACTGCAGGCTCATCACAGATAGGGCCAGCTGGGGGAGAGGTAATTCAATTTTTTTTCTGAAAGACAGGACCTCCATTCTATCCAAATTAATGTTCAAAATACAGTTTTAGGCTGGAGTCTGCAGTTTAGTGATCCCACCTCAGAGAATGTTCCTTCCCAACCTGTCACCACCAGCTGAGTTCTGGCAGCTCATTTAATGCAGAACTAGAAGAAAATTGGATTCTTTAACCTGAATTTAATATTCATAATTAGGTTTTAACTCTAAAACCAGTTAAATATGAAAACCAATTTTAAAATGTAATTCCAAGAACATATTTACTTATGGCTTTTGAGCTATTCCAAGGCCAGAGTTGGCTGGGTACCTATACCAGGAGCATATCCTATAGGGTATTTACAAAGAAATTCCAAGGGATTTCTAGTTATTAAAGAAAGACCATCTGTCCTGACAACTCCCTTTTCAAAGGCTTCCTGAAACACAGGTGAAAGAGCTGGGAATTATTGTGGCACAGGGATTTAGCACTGGTAGAGTTACAAAAGGCATCCCAACATCCTGGGGTTCAGCATCCAACTGGCACCAAGAGGCTTTGCCAGCCCCAAATAAAAACAACAATACAGCAGCACCCCCATCAGTGGCACAGTGTCTTCCTCAGTTATTCTCACCACAGGCACCCCAAAAAAGAGGAATTTTCAAGCTAAGTCAGAACACACAGTCGAGCAGCTTAAGGCACTTCATATTCTCAGGTTTTTTCCCCAACTTCCCGCAGATTTCTCTCATTTTGCCCTTCCCAGCCAAGAACAGCACATGGAAATCTGCTCCACATCCCTGTGAGATAATGATCTAATACAAGTGGAAAGTATTTCCTTATACCAGGAGAAAACAGCCATCAACAAGACAAAGAGGTGGAATTGCTCGTTCCTAAGTGTTTCCGGATGAGTAGGAAAAGGAAAAAAAATATATTCTGGCTCTCCCTGGAACACACCAGAAAGATTCCACTTCTCCTACATCTCAGAATCAAACTGCCACCAAAAGCCCCACATGGTGTTCCTAACTTGGGAATACTGTACATTCCCTGTTTTATTTTGGGATTTCTGATGTGTTTTTCCAATAGCAAGAGCTGTGTTTACCGTGAGGACTCGGAGGGCTGAGCATGCCGTCAGTCATCCGGAAATTCTGCAAACAAACAGCTCTTCAGCTCTTCCCAGCCAAGAATAAAATCTTATTTGGGACAGGGAAAAAGCCAGTGTTCTCTAAAGTGAGTAGGGTGACATAGAAATTTGCATCTGTTCACAGGAGGATTCAAAATATGGCTCATTTCATGTAAGAAGAGTCCAAAGGTGGGGAAATTAAAGGCAACAGATCTGCCTGTGGTCTGCTTGAGGAATGTGAGAGAACCTCCAAAAAACGGGAGAGCAGGAGAGCAGGGAGGAGGATGCTCAGTGAAAAACAAGGTCATGGGAAGCAAATGAGTCAAAATCCAAACCAAGAAGAGCTTAAAGAAAACTACAGAACACCTTAAACAAGCTAGAAAGTAAAAAATAGCACATACAGATCTGCTCCGTGTTTATTCCAAGTATGGAAATATTGGGGATTTCCAGAGAACTCCATGAGGGAAGAGAAAGCAAATATATGCTGAAGTTAATAAAATCAAATATTGTTTACTTGAAAAGTCAGGGGAAACTCAGCTTGCCCTGTCCATGATATGTTTGAAAATCCTTTATCACATTCAAATCTCTCACTATGTAACAGCACAAGACTTGTCCTTATCTTTAACAAGTGTCCTAAGGATTATCATGGAATTAGCCAATGTCTCCTCTCCCATGAAGCAAAGTGGCTGGAATGCTGCAGTGCCCTCACTCAGATAAACAGACACAGCATGGGAAGCAAAATAACTCAGCCCAAATCCTTCAATTGTGGCTAAAGAGTCCAGGACTGGGGAAGAAACCACCTCAAAAAGCTGCTTACAAAAGCCCCAGTGAGACACTATTAAAAAATTAAAGTTATAGGACAATAGGAAAAGGGAATGTTATGGATTAGGGAGTAGTTAAGCAATAGGAAACAGCCTGCATTAAACATGGGATTTTCAGACTTCCAAAAGGGTGACAGCAAGGTGCTCCCAGAGCCTTTACAGGGACCAGCAGTGGAAACTGGGAAAGAGACAGAAGAGACAAAGCAATGTTTGCGGAGATTAAATTATTCATAATAGCCATAATTAAGTTGGGAGATTCAGAGAGCCCTGAGAGAAGTGCAGAGAGTGAAATCATCTGCTGAGACATGCAAGGTAACGTGTGTGTGCTGAATAAAACAATAAATCCTGCTCCTATTGCAGTGGCTGATGCTTTAGAAAGATCCCCTAGAGGCAATTTTTGGCTATCCAAAAATCACTTATAATGGAGCTTCTGAAATGCTTGATTGAATGCTGTAATATTTCTATCCACGCAGCGAAAATGAAATTGCCAAATTATAAAAAAATGCATTAAATGCTGCATTTCTTTTTTTTTAATTCCAGTGCCTAAAGAAGCTCCAGGAGAGCTGCAGAGGGACATGGGACAAGGGATGGAGGGACAGGACCAGGGGGAATGGCTTCCACTGCCAGAGGGCAGGGATGGGCTGGATATTGGGAATTGGGAATTGTTCCCTGGCACAGGTTCCCAGAGCAGCTGTGGCTGTCCCCAGATCCCTGGCAGTGCCCAAGGCCAGGCTGGACAGGGCTTGAAGCAGCCTGGGACAGTGGAAGGTGTCCCTGGCAGAAGTTCTGCCTCCTGTCCAGGTGGAACTTCTGGGCTTCAGTTCCTGCCCTTTCCTCTGGTGCCATTGCTGGGCCCCATGGAGCAGATGTGGGCCACCCTTTTCCAGATGCATCTTCACATTTTAACTCGCTCTGCTTTAAATTCATCAGTCTGCAAAAACATTCAAGAGCCAGTAAAACTCATTTGTGTCTGTTCTGAGGCTGACCCTCATTTGGGAGCCACAGCAGAGCAACACAAAAATGAGATCATAAACCTGGCATTTGGGTTTTCTTTTTTTAAACCACACCTATTTCACAGGTGGGACTGGAAAAGGATAAAGAAAATGGCACAAAAGATGACAATGCTGAGGAGAACTGAAGGTTCAGCTCTGTGTGTGGCCTTCTGAGGGAAAAGCAGGATCAAAGGAGCAGACAAGAGGAGGAACTCTATAAAAACACACACACAGGGGAAGGCAGAGCCACAGGGAATCCTGCAATGCTCTCCCTGCGCTGGCAGCAAGCCCTGGAGCAGGGGGACAAGAACAAGGACAATGTAAGTGTAAGGATGGTTTTCTCCTCTCATTTTACCAACAGATACTCCTACTACAACTGATAATTTAGTTAAATTATCAGGAGAAGAGTGATGATCTTACACTGCCCACTCTGCTCACACTATTGCCCAGCCCTGTGCCTCAGTGAGGTGTTGAAGGCAGCACGTTACAATTTCTCTAAGCAGAATTTGACTGATAACCTCCCATGTCCAAGGAATTACGGGGTTTTTTTTAAATCAACACTAGCACCACTTAATTCCTACATGGCATTCAGCTGGGATCCTGCAGACACAAAACCTTCATAAAACAAAAAGCTTTCTTTTTCCCCAAGGAATTATTTTAAGGTTGTGATTTTTTTTCCTTGTAAAGCAAGTTGTCCTTTTGTTTGAGGAAAAAGAACACACGTTTCCTCTTGTGTAGAAGATATTCTGATTGCATTACAGAGATCCTGCTGATGCACTTGCAGTGCCAAATAACCCTCAGGAAAATGAATTTTTCAAACAATAAAATATATGGATTAACAGTTTAGAACACCCACACCCACTCTGTAATCCCCAGGGCTAAACCCAACAAATTCCT
>NW_005054530.1:455440-455705 GCF_000277835.1 Geospiza fortis
AGCTCAGGGGCTCTGACAACAATGCAGTGCCTTGGCAGAGCGCCGTGAATTCCACGGAAGGCTCTGCAGCCAGGCTGGAGCTGCACATGACAAATGGAGCCACGATTCCCAACTGAACTGCAGGGAGATGCTGGGGCAGGCCAGGAGCACCCTGGGGATGGGAAGCTGCCATTCCTGCACTCTGGCAGCCGGGGGAAGGCAGCCTGAGGGTGTACTGTGACATTCTGGGGTCATTGTTCCACCCCAAGAAGAGCAGAAATGGAGG
>NW_005054530.1:455715-468199 GCF_000277835.1 Geospiza fortis
GAATGAACTGCTGTGGTCTTCCCATACAGCACAGCTACACCCAATTACTGGCCCCAGCCTGCAAACTCTCTGCCTGTAATCCTTTCTAAACTAACAGGAGAATTGGCTTCTCATTCCAAAATCCCACTTTATTTCAACATTAAATGCAAAATGTTTAGGGGCTGCAGCCCGAGTCCACCAGGGGAACCAAAACTATCAGCTTGTAAATCCCTATCCAAGCTTTAATGAACTGGCAAAATAATCCTTGAGCAGTACCTGGGACCAACAGCAAACCCCTTCACTGGTAACTTCTGATGAATAATCAGCAAACCCCTTTACTGGTAACTTGTTATGAATAATCAGCTCGTTTCCAGACACTTTTACTGAAAAAACACCTTTCAAACCCAACCTACCCAAAGACAGGCAACAGCAGCTCCACAAATGTAGAGTGCTGCTTATTTCCATAGAATCCCACAGTGGTTTGAGTTGAAATGAGCCTTAAAGCCCATCTCATTCCCATCCCCTTCCATGCACAGGGATACCTTCCACTAGACCAGGCTGAACTCAGAGAAGAGCCTAGAGAAGAAGCAAGGAACTTCATTTTTAGGTGACCTCACAAGTAATTAATTATCCCCCAGCTGCCATAGCCCTCAGCCCAAGACACCTTCCATGGATGAATGACTTTTAGGGAGAGAATCCTGGACAGAAATCCTGCTGATAAGGCCTCACATAAATATAGAACAAACTGAAAGTGCAGTTACTGACTTCCAGCCCCGTTCTGCTTTTTGAACTTTGCAATCTTGACATTAAAGATGTCTTATTTTTAACTTGAAATGACACACTCAGCTGTATAGAACACACAAAACACAACGATTCTCCTTGTTCCCAGCTGTGACAGGCAGAAAGACTGACAGACAGGCACAAGGAGCACACTGAAGTGCCAAGGAATTTTCAGGCACAGTGTCCTGACAGGAGGGGGCAGCTGGGGGGGTCAGGCTCTGCTCCCAGGGAAAAGGGACAGGACAAGAACAAATGTCCTCAAATTGCACCAAGGGAGGTTTAGATTGGATATTAGAACAATTTAAAAGAGTGGTTAAACATCAGAACAGGCTGCCCAGGGAAGTGGTGGAGCTGGCTGTGTCCTGGGTCAGTGGTTGGGCTCAAAGATTTTTAGAGGGCTTTTCCAACTTTAAATTATTCCATGGAGCTCCCAGCTGGATGATCACCTGTGACATTTACAGCCAGCACCATTCCCCAGCTGATACACTGTGATCAAATCTACAACATCCAACACCCCCACTTCCTATTTCTGCAGCAGCTTCTCCCACCCCACCAGGAAAATAAAAAACTTTACACTGCCCCTCTTTGTGGTGCTGTACAGTTCACACTCACCTCTGTAAGGCCTTTAATCTTCAAGTATCCACAGAGATAGGAGTTTTCCATATCCACATGCTGGAAAAGAGGGCAAAGTCCAACCATAAAAACAGTTTCCTCCCCCAGAAGGGTTGTAAGGAACTCCAAAAATGAGAAAGAACTTAGGGCAGAAAGAATTTGTGAATTTTGCCTGCTATTAGCTTGTCTTCACTTTTCCCAATTTTTTTGTACCTAACCTCTCCATTACACAACCAGACACATCCAAGGCTAAACAGGATCCTAATGATGTCCCATTAGCTAAACCTCCCAGCAGAACACTTCCAAAGGAAGAAGAGGTCAAAGCCTGCCATCACTAGAAGGAAAATTTCAAAGGACCAGGAAACCAGTTGAACTGTTACTTTTCCTACTCCAAATCTGTGGATTGTAAGGACCCACCCCCCCATGGAAAAGCTGCAAAATGTTGACCCAAAGAAAGACATTAAACAACCATAAAAGAAATATAAAAGTTTAAGAACAGCTGCTGTGTGATACTCCTGGCTGGATACAGCATAAATATGGGGGAAAAGGCAATTTTAAATGCTTGGTCTGTACAGCAGCAAGAACTCACTCATGCTGTTTTACTGACTCTGCTCCAAAGGGGCACAGACCACCTACTCCCAAATTGGACACATCCATCCCAAATTGTATGGGGGATTTCACCCACTGAGCAATGGCAGATTAGGAGGCTTTGAGGACAATTGTGTGGGATGAAAAGGAGAGAGGGGGAACCGTCAGCCTTGAATGAGCACATGGAACACCAATGTCTAGACAGTGCTGACACCTTTGTCTTTGGGAAGAGGGATTAGGGAAGCAATCTGGCTGTGCTGTCCCTTGTTTGATATGAAACCAGAAGACACTTTGGGCTAAAGGCCTGGCCCTGCTCCAAAAACCACTTTATTAAGAAGGAGCTGAAGAAAAGGAGGTCTGTAAGAGTGAGAGTGAGGTTTCTGCCCGGCAGTCACAGCAATTAAACGAGATGCCTTGATGAGGAGGAAAAAAACATCTGAATAAAAGCCAACGCCTCAAAAGAACAGGAGAAAGTAATTTGAAGAGTAGGTCAAGCCTCCTGAGGGGATTACCTTTCCAGTTTGAGACTTAATGCTGCAGACATGCTTGGAAAAGCTGACCAGTGAGATCCTGCTGATCCCACGGATCACCCTGCAACGTCTGGATGTTCCAGCACAAGTCAAGTGTTAAAAGGGAATGTGGAAAATGTGAGTTAGGATCAAAACTGGCAGAACTAGAAGGTTCCTTTTCTTCCTTCCACCCTCCCTTCCTTCCTCACTGTGAGATTGCTGGGTTAAAATGTGTCTCATCAAACCCCAGATCACATAAGAAACTTGAAAGATCCACTTCAAAGAGCTACTTCGGCAAACAAAGCATTTAAGTCAATTTAATGCTTCTCATAGTGCAAAGAACCACTTCCTTCAATGGGAAAGGAAAACAAATAATGGAGAGACAAAGCTGGGAACATTTGTGGGAGCTGGGAATAACCAAACCCAGGCTGTGGCTGTGAAGAGACGGGGAGCTCCCACTTCCCTGCCCGTTCCAGTGCTTCCAACATGATGGACTTCTCTCCAAGGATGTGCTGACTGAGAGGGAAAAACTACACAGCAGCTCAAAGGCTTTCACTCTTACCCAAAACCCCATCTGCTAAACATGGCAGACACTGGAAACTCACTGCCCCAGGGACTTGGATGTGTTCAGGGAAGGGAATACAGCTCTTAAATACCTCTTTGCCTCTAAAGACATTTGTCATTTCAGATCTGTGCTGCTGTTAGGAACCAGTTTTTTGCTAAAAATGCATTTTAAAGGCAGTTCCCATTTCCCTGAATATCCAGAGGATATTTCCAGTTCAATACTCCAAAGTCCTACAGTACCACCATCATTTCTCCAGGCGTGCAGGAAGAAGGAAGGGAGAAGGAACCTTCTAGTTCTGCCAGGAAATTAAGGCAGAGCTGGAGGATCCAACTGCTGGCTCCTTAAGGACAAGTTGGGATGGAAGCCCAATCCAACCTTCTTTTTATGGAGCAGTTAATGTGATAATATCTAAGAGAGAAGGAAACTTTATACAGACAGAGGGAAATCTTAATTCTCAAACAGACCAGAGGCAATTACCAAAATTATAGCAATGGAATTGTTTTTTTGCAGTCAAGCATAATTATGGAAAGTCTATTGGAAAGAAAGCTTAGGCTATGATTTGCATTTCAATTAATTTTCAAACTTTTGAGGGGAGAATTGATGGCCAGAATTGAGAAGTACAGGAACTACCAGACACTGAAATACACTCATCAATATAATACAGGATTTCCAAGGATACAAGTCAGACAATGTTCCAGCGTTTAGAGCTTTTTGGTTTTTTTCCAATTAGCCTGAAGAAAATGGATAAAGATGTAGATGGAAAGAGAAAACCACCAGTGCTACCACCTGGCTCTGCTGGGTGGTGCAGCAGGAGGGGAGGCAATGGGAAGAAACTGGAATGAAGGAAGTTCCTCCTGAAGGAGAGGAAGAACTTTCCTGTGAGGTGACCTTGCACTGGAACAGGCTGCCCAGAGGCGTGTGGAGTCTCCTTCCCTGGGGACAGTCAAAACCCACAATCCCAAGGATGGTGGACACAATCCTGGGTTACCTGCTCCTGGGGAGCCTCCTTGAGCAGTGAGGTTGGTTTAGATGACTTTGTGTCCCTTCCAAGCCCAGCCATTCTGGGATTCTGGGATTCACATGCAGCTGAAGCACTGCACAATGGGCAGATCTAAAGCTCCTGAGAATATTTTCCTTCCTGAGGTTTACCAACAGTGCCCAGGGCTCACAGCAAACCCTCAGGATATCGTTCCTGCCAATCTAACAATCCCAAATTATCACTTCCACATGTCAAAAAGGAACATTTCTGTATTAAACTATCTGCAAAGTTCTGCCCAATTGCCTTACAACTTTATTGATTATAATTGGCTCTTCCTCCTTCAGCCCAAGAATTTCACACGAAATTCCAATTATACACTCCAGCATGAGACAGCCAGAGATACAGACCCTCTAACAAGCTTAGGCAAAAATCAAAGGGCTAAATCAAAAACTGGCTCACACCAAGTCTATTCTTTGTGCAGTCAACCAAGACTAATTAATGCTTTTAATGGCAGTTTACCCCTTTTGGCGCCATAAATCAGAGCAGGCAGCTTTTCTGAATTAACAAAAGAATCTGTGAAAGGTGTAGCTCATTAAGCACACTCCCAAATTCAAATGCACTTAATCAGAACCAGGTACATTGAGCAGGACTGCAGTCCAGGAGCAGAGTAATCTGCAGGCTGTACACAGGGAACATTCATTCATCAACACAAACAAGGCTGGCACGCTGGGAAGAGGGGCTGAATTATACATCTGAGAGAAAGGCCCCTGCTTCCAGCACGGCTTTTGTGAGGGCAGGAATGTGGAGAACACTGCAGGAAGGCACTGTGGAAAGGTGGGGGGGACAGGGAGGGTGTTTCCCACAAGCTCACCTCAGCCACAGAGCCCTTGAACAGAGCACACCGCTGCTGCTGAGCTGCTGGAGCAGAGCCAGACAAGGCACCAAGGGGATCAGAGGGATGGAGCAGCTCTGCTGGGAGAACTGGGAGTGTTCAGCCTGGAAAAGAGAAGCTTTGGGGTGACCTAATGGTGATCTTCCAGGACCTGAAGGGAGACACTTTACTAACTGACAGAGAGCTTTAGACTGATCTGAGGAAGAAATCCTTCCCTGAGAAGCTGTGGCTGCCCCATCCCTGGGAGTATTCCAGGCCAGGTTGGTGCAACCTGGGATAGTGGAAGGTGTCCTGGTGGCACTGGATGGGTTTTAAGGTCCATTCCAACCCAAAACATTTGGGGATTTTATGATGTACCTAAATATGCTGGAATAGGTCACATAGGGGAACTTCCTCCTTGTATAAAGTGGTGAATTTATAAAGATTAATGACCCAGCATTTCATCCTAGGTAACACTCTTGCAAATACTTTTCTGAGTCAGATCCACTCCTCTAAAAAATCCCCTTTTAAAACGTTTTTGCCACAGTTTCTTCCCAATATCCCATCCATCCCTGCCCTCTGGCAGTGGGAGCCATTCCCTGTGTCCTGTCCCTGCAGGCCTTGTCCCCAGTCCCTCTGCAGCTCTCCTGGAGCCCCTTCAGGCCCTGCAAGGGCTCTGAGCTCTCCCTGGAGCTTCTCCTCTCCAGGTGAGCACCCTCAGCTCTCCCAGCCTGGCTGCAGCCCTGGGGCAGCTCCGGGGCCTCCTCTGGGCTCTCTCCAGCAGCTCCAGGTGCTGCTGATGTTGGGGGCCCCAGAGCTGGATGTAGCACACAACTTGGCTTGACAGAAATCATTTTCCATATCACATGTTCTCTGAAAGGAATTTTGTTCTCCAAAACAGAGCTGGCAATGCAGGAAAACTTCAGATCTGTGAACAAAAGGATCAGCTCCTGCTCTAAAAAAATTCACTAAATGACGTTCCCAACAGCATCTAAGTGTCCAAGAGCTGCTGGCAAAATGCTCCACTTCAGCTCTGGATTCAGTGCATTCCCAGGCCAGTGAAGACCCCACCAAACTGGCAGAAATGCTCAGGAGACTTAAAGTCCAGAAATTTTCCACATGAGTTCAGAAAGGTTGAAGAGCAGAAGTATAAAGTCCAGGCCCAGTTCCAAATTTCACTCACACACACTGGATAAAAACCAGCCTAATGTAAAAGCACATTTAAAAATATTTACATCAAACCAAACCATTACAGAGATAAGAGAGGTATTTATAGAAACACATGGATTTTACAGACACACCGTGTTTAACTATTTAATTGCTGGAATTTCAATTAGGATTGGGGGAGTGGGGTATTTCCCAAGCAGGAAGCAACCTAAGTAAGCTAAGACATGGAGCACCCACACATTCAAGTTTAACTCAATTTCCTCCACCTTTTGATTTCTGAATGAACACTGAGTCTAACAGGGAGGGGTTCAACCCAAGATAAAGTCACCCAAAAGTAAATATTTGCTGGAGATCCCCAGCAGGACAATCACAGCCTGGAGAGCAACCTCGATCTGCTTGGTCAGCCAAATCTCCACAGGCTCCATCAATTCTACTCCTGAGCTTCAAATTTCTTAATCTGGACCTGGATTGGACCAGGAGCCCTTGGAGCAGGAGCTTTCTTAAGCAAAGCCAACACTCCACATATTCCCACTTGAAACACAATCTGGTTCTCTGGAATTCCCACCCATCACTTCCAGTCTTACTTTGTGTCCCTTCTCCCATCTCACCACCCACCAAACCCACCCTTGGCTTTGCCTCTCCCCTTCCACAGCTCTGGAGCTTTGCTTCTCAGATCCCAAAAAAGCTGCACAGCCCAAACTGGGGAAACCATACAGAAAAAGGGGATAGGAGCAGCTTCAAAGTCCTCTTTAAAAAAACAAATCCTTTTTTCTAGCATGAAGAGGGGAAAAGGGGAAGCAGGAGATGGACAGGGGATCATTGCTGTTGCCTCAAACAAGGAAATCTTTTCTGAAATCCTTGGCATTTTCTGTCCCATCCCACCTAAGCAGGGGTAGCAGGAGAGGAAGAAATAGCCAGATTTTGTCTGTATCTATAAAGGAGGCATTGATTTAGGGCAGCTTTTCCTGAAGCAGGGCTGGAGTGCTAAATTATTGTGAGGATAAGGGTCAGAGCATGCCCAAAGGTTTGATCCCAACACAGTGCAGCAGACCCAAGAGCAGCTGACATTTAAAGTTCATGTCATTAAGTGAGCAGCAAAACATATAAAATGGAAAAAACCACAGAGTCAAGCCTGGTTTTTCCATATTCCTGCACAAGAACAGCTGGATGGGGTCAGACAGACACTTCAGCCATCCCTGTGTCTTCTCTGCCCAACAGGGAAGTGTGAATCCCTAAGGGAAAATTGAAGGGCAGGCACACAGGGACATTTTCCCAGCATACTTTCCAGAGGGATTTCCTGGGGAGATATGTTCCTGTTTCACAGCTCCTGTAGATCATGTTCTCCCACTGTTATAACATATTAAATTCTCTTACACATATATATTTAAAAAATACATATATATATATAAATATATGTACATGCTCAAAAGGCTTGACCTGCTCGGGTCTCATCACGCTGGGCTCTATAAACCAAAATAAGGAGTTAAGACAGAAACTGCTCCAATCAAATGCCACTGCAAAATTTCTATTTCAAAACATGGTTTCCAGCTTTGTTCTCCCAAGGAATAGAAGCTATTAGAAAACAATTTGCCTGTCTCCAGGCAAATGACAGAAGTTTATATCAGGAATGGTGTCTGTGCCAACCCAGGGATTTTGACCCAGCTAATGAACACAAGTTTCCTTTTTAATATAGAACAAAAATGTATTACTTACTAGGAAGATATTAAGACCAATAAACGCTAAAAAAAGAACCCCTCTCATAATTCCTTATAGGAGCAGCACGTAAGTACTGTGTGTTTTACTCAGGCTGCTGAAGACCTGATGTTTATTAACTTTCTAAATCAACACAATAAAATACACCAGGCACAGAGTGTTGCTGGAGCTTCAGCTTATGCATTTCTCATTTCTTGACCCAGAAATCACTCCTCATTTGAAAATGTAAAGTGCTTCTGTAGCGAAGTGAAAGAAGAGTATCAAACAGCAACAGCTGCAATCTCCACAGCATCCAAGGCTCTCCTGCCTGGAGGGAGCAGGGAAAGGGTTTTGGGAGGAGCAGCTAAAACTGAAGGGCACAAGGACAGGAAGAATTGGTACCTCTTGGATACGAGCTTCCTTGGGATGGAGATAATCCGGAGAGGAGTGTGCCTGGGCTGGGAGTCTTCACAGCATTCCAGAGCTCTGCAGCAGCAAGAGAGAGAGACAGAGAGAGACAAACACCCGTGAGGCTCAGTGGAAAACCTGCTGGAAGAAAACACAGCTCTTCCCAGCTCCGAGTGGTCTTCACCTCCACTGGAGCAGAAGGAGAAATGGGACATGTAAGAAATGCAGGCAAAAAAAGGAGGAGCGCTGGAGCCGCAGGGTACGAGGAGAGGGAAGGGACAGCAGAGCTGGCAATAAGACCAAGGCCTTCCCAGCTTCCCAGAGGGAGAAAACAAAGTCCAAGCTTTCATTTAAATACTTGTTTACCAGCTATTTGTCAGGATTTGGGACTAAACAGGTTTTAGCCTGAGTTTTACATGTTACTCCTACATCCTCCCTTCCCAGCTGACACAAAAGCTCCGAGAAGTGAAAATGAAATCCCTCAAAATGAAGTGCAGCACCCAAAAAAAGCTCTCGAGGCACTCCACATGCTTTATGCATTATAGGGAGGAACAGAAACCCTACTGTTCCCAAAGCAGGACCAGCTCCTCGGAACAGTTGTTTATTTTAATCAACCCAGTACCAAAAGGTTTACATTAAATATTTTTTCATGGTTTCTAACCACTGATCCTGTATTAGTTTACATTCACTCAAAAAACACTCTGGGAGAGAAAGCAGGAGGCAGAAAACATTGAATCCAGTAAAACAACTGAGGTTTTTTTCGGGAGTGCTGGTACATCCCACTTTTCCCTGTAGAATTACACCACCAGACCCTTCCAGTCAGCTAATGAAACAGCGTGAATTTGGAACTGAACAGAAAACAGTAAAATCTTCATTTTTACTGAATCTTTCTCTTTCCTGCCTCCTGCAGGAAGCCACCACCTGCCATCAGAGATGGCATCCTTGGAAAGAACTCAAACCCCATCCTGCTGATGCTCCAATGGCCCAATAATCCCAACCCTGGTGCCAGCAGGAGCATGAGCACACTCAGGAAAACGGGTCAGGAACATCTCCACCTGTTGCTTCCATGGGTGCTTGACTTCAGTATTTCTAACATTATAAGAAGCATATTCATTGCTTGGGATTTAATTCTGGTTGCAGGCTTTTTGACTTGTTTTTATGGCCCTTCAATTCAGAGATAGAGCCCTAAAATATCTTCAGGAGAGAGAGGAAAGCGCAAGTGAATTTCAGCAGAGACAAGGACTTGACAAATCTCATCCCATCAAGCTCTGCAGTGGCAAATTAGTCTTTCTCAGAGCACATTCTGTACTCAAAGTAGCCTCAGTACTTCAGGAGGTACCAAATATAACACAGCCCCATTTTAACTTCCTTCCAGGAATACACACACTCATTTATTAAGAAGACGTGGGCTGCAGCTCCACTTCCAACAGCTTCAGTAACATTTTGTAAAATTAAACAAATTACTCCTTTTGTGGCAAGTAAGAAGCTGAAAATAAGTGTTCAAGCAAATGGGGGAGAAAACCACCTCCCTCACATCTTCCTACCCCCTTGGATTTTGGGGAAAGCAAGCCTTGCCTGCTGCACCAGGCTCAGCATCAACCACAGGATCACCAACCACTCCTTTGCTGCTTTCACACCTCAATCCCCACACCTTTGTCATTATTACTTCATTTCAGAGCTGCTCTGATACCTCAGTTTGCTCCAAGTCCCTATTTTGGGACATTTTCACATCCTCATGTGAAAAAACCAAGGAAGTCCATAGCTCTTGCTGACAAGCACTAAAGGTGAGTGTGCAATGGTGCTGAACATCCAGAGGGTTTCCAGGATTTGGCAGGAGGACAGCATTGCCACAACCTTTAATGCTGAGGGATTCTCCAAGCATTCCCCCTTTTGTTCAGCTCTGGCTGCTACAGAGAGGGAGAAGAACAGTCCCCACCTCTCATTAACCTTGGTGCTGCATCTTTCTTTAGCTGCAACCGCTTCAATACCTGCTTGCATTGTGCTGCCACTCAGCAGATTAACGCTTTTTTGGAATTTTTTTTTTGGCTCCTTTTCTGTCTTCTCCTGACCAGAAGTCAAAATGATCCAGTTTAGAGGGAGTGGATGCTGCTGCTGCTGCAGAGAGAAGCTGTGAAAAGCTGCAGAGAAGGAGCTCTCCAGCTGCCAGCACACATCCCTGCCCTCTGCCAGTGCTCAAAACCCAGCAGGGAACAGGCAGGACTGACCAAATTTGGATGTATTTGCAGAAAAACAAACAGTCCCAATCAGTGTCTTTGAGTGGAAGTGCAAAGACATTCATTAAAGAAGGAGAAAAACCAAATGAATTTGTGAGAAGGTAAGCCTTTGGAAAATCTAGGGAAATAGCACAGTGCTGAGAGGTCCTGTTGGCACAACCTGGTTCATCAAGAGCGTGATCTGGGATTTAGTCAGGGAAAACTTCAAGAACACTGAAAAAAACAGCCCTGCCTGCCTGTGGGGCAACCTGTGCCAGGGCCTCCCTACCCTAAAAGCCAAGAATTCCCTCCCAATATCCCATCTAACCCTGCCCTCTGGCAGTGGGACACCACTCCCTGTGTCCTGGCACTACAAGCTCCCATGAAAAGTCCCTCTCCATCCTTCCTATCAAGTTAAGCAAAGACACCAAGGCAGGTTCCTACTGCCCAAAATTCCCCCTTCCATTCCCACTTTCTTCTTGCTACGAAAGAGATTAAATCCCTTCATATTTCCTAAGATTACTGTAGCTATGAAGAAGGGAAGCTCATTCCCTAATATCTTCATCAACTCCATGTGCTATTTCAAGCAGCAAAACAAGATTTTTAATTCTATCCTCCCTCCTCTGTCCCAAATTTAGTTTTCTTCTTTTGTTTTTAGTAGCTACACTTCCATGGTGATCTTATTACAGTTATTCTTTTAATCCATTATTTTCCTTCTTTCCACAAAACTGGACTCCAGTGATGGGAGCTGGGTAGATGGATTATAAAAAAGATTGAGTTAATTAGGATGTGGTGATTAAAACACCTGCTTTGGTAGATTGCAGAGGGTTCTGATAAAATAGTGGTAGCATAAAAATACACTCCAGAACTGCTTATCAAATGAAGATAAAAACATTCAGCAAATGTCCGACATTCTGCAGGGTTAAATCCTATTCCATAACATTTTGGGATTAGCCCTCTGAGTAACCAAACCCCACAAAATGGAAAAGGGAAAACTTCCCCAAAAGTCAACGTTCGCTTTCTTTACTGCCCGTTTTCAACAATTTTCCCAAACTTTTTCTAGAATTGACTCTAGAATAGTTATTTTCACTTGTGCAAGTTATATATTATAAGGCACCTCAGGGTTTCTAAGTCACAAATGACTTTGTAATGAAAAGAAAACAATTTCAGTATCTAAGATTATTGTTAATTGAAGGAAATATTGACTGTGCTACTGACAGCAGTCAACCTCCAGAAAGTGCAACATTAAAAATTATATGCAGCCATTGTCTTAGAAATAAAAATAAACCTTTCAGTGAGAGCAGCCTCAGTGTGGCCTTTCCTCTATTTAAAAATAAATCAAGCAAAATAAAATAAAATAAAATAAATTAAATGAAATCAAAGCAAAACACTCCAACACAAGCCTTCCCTGCATTACGAAAGAGGGATTAATGAGATTCTATTTGGACACTGGGAAAAGCCCTGGCAGGTTCATTGTGAAGGTTAGTTAATTCAGACACCTCTACTCACACAGGGAATGGAATTAAAGAAACAGAATTTAAAGGCAATAGTGTTAAGCCATGAGCAAGGAGACACCACAGAAAGGATACCAGAGACATTTGTCATGGAGCCTAATGCACTTAGGACCCAAATTCTGGATGAATAGGGCAAAATGTTAATGAATGTATACAAATTATCCAGAATGGAACCGAATTCCATTCTGCTCAGGGCACATAAAAAAAAATAAAATTAAAGATCCACCTGGAGCAACTGGAAGCGAAAACATCTGTGCAAATATCTAGCAGGAAATAAAGGCATGGAAAGAAATAATTTTGGAAGGCAGAGAACATTGCAGGAAACCACAGGGTCGTTCCTGGCTGGAAGCACCTTCCTGTCTTTCCTTAAAAACTGGCAGTTGCCTTGGAGCCATCAGGAGTGGCCCAGAGCTGTACAGAGACCTGGATGAGGGAAAGGATCCAGTTAAAAATAACCTGGGTTTGCTGTTCCCTGATCTGGTTCACCAGCTGGCCCTGGGAGAGCTGGACCAGCACAGCCAGGGAGCCCAGCACTGGGAACGGGCACAGGAGGAGGGAGGCTCCCAGGGACAGCTTCACCCTGGAGGCAGGAAATACAGGAAACAGC